>NW_023637621.1:0-295610 GCF_015220235.1 Choloepus didactylus | reverse complement strand
ACAATGATTTGATTTAATTTTAATTAATTTAATTGAATATAATTTTTAAAATTATTTGAATGCATTAGATTTTATTTAATATATTAAATTATTTTAAATGGCTTTAAATTAAATTTAAATCAAATACAAATTATTAAGGTAGAAGTAAAAGTCCATGAGCTCATATCAATAATTGAAATTTCTAATTGCAATCAAGTACCTCAGCATTTCCTTCTTTCCATATCTGTAACTCCTTCCCCCAAGGTGACTCCCATTATCTCAAGAAACTTACTCATTTGTGAAGCCTGGAACCCACAGAAAGTATGGCATCCTTGAATCGTAGCTGTTTGGCCTTTATGAGTGTTCAGAATTTAGCCATAAAACCACATGTTCAGAAATCCCTGAAGGAAAATTAGTCCTTAGTCCTCATTTTAATAAAACTTACATCTGGATTTGCAAGCACAATTTGTCTGAACTCCCTTGCACACGAGGCAAGGTGTATGAGATCCAATGTGTGTGTCTTAAATTACACACAGACATCAATTAGTTTTTTCAATAGAAAAAAATTCCAGACAATAGCCAGTCATAGTTAGGTGCCTCTGGTTATTTTGGAAAAATACATCATAAAAATGTCTGTGTTTTGTCAGCATCACTGCTTACTAGATTTCCACTTTTTTTCAATTAAAAAAATCCCCAGAGATAAATATCTAGAGGCTAGACATTGTGCCTCTGTATGTGTGCCAAAACAACCATAAATTTAAGAGGTGCTGAGCTTCAGGGGTGAGAGGCTCCAAGTTTTAAGTTGAAATCACTTTTTACGAAGTTTTTACATGCCAAATAAAGTTGAACACACACACACACACACACTTCTGTATTCACATCCTAAAACCCTACATCGCTGTGCACAGACTCTTGCAACCAACAGTTAAATTTTATCACAAGCGAGCAGGCACTTTCCTATATAGCTATTTGCAGAGCCTTGTCTCACGTTCCCGTTTGTCTAGCAGAGCTGGTGAATTTAGAACTCCTTAAAGCGGGAATTATTTTCAGCTCCCTGCCTGGGTTTGCACCTGGGTGGTCACAGCCTGTAGTGCTGGAACCTCATGTTTTTGCAGGAGAAGTTAAGGGCTTTTTAATTTCTTCATCATATAAATGCACATTTATTTGGGTTTGAAATCCCTTGGAGGGAAAGGGTCATAAACGGATTGTAGGAAGATTGCATTGCATTTTTCATACAGCTGCATTAGATCCATCATGTGCTTACCGTGTTTTAGGAATTCTGTAACACACACGGGCTTCTCTGCATTCCCTCAAACATAAAATCTGAACGGTGTTGACTGATGACCTAAATTGGCATCCTTCCACTATTTGTGTGTCCTAGATCTTTTTTTTTTTTTTTTTTTTTTTTTTTTTTTTTTTTTTTTTTTGCAGTCATTCACCATCTTTAGAAGGCTGTTCAAGGTCTGAATTTCCCAAATGATGGGAAACTTGGTGGCAAGTCTTTTCTTTTATAGGGTGATCTTCTGCTGTCTTGGTCTTGTCCTTGTTTCTCTCAAAATAGGTAATTTTTCATTACCTATCCCAATGCTGTGTATACATTTTCCTATTTTTTCCCAAAAGCTAAACTAATGTATTATTAGTATTTATGTTTAGGTGTTTGACGTGTTTATTTTTATATAAACTGTAAGTTAGGGATTGTGTTATTTGCTGCTGCTGTAAAACATTGTAGACTTATTACCTCTCAGTCTCTGTAGGGAGAAACCTTGGCACCACATGGCTTAGCTATTCATTCAAATAAATTGTTATTGTATAAGAAGCTATTTAAATAACTTAATTCTTAATTCTCTTTTGTACTTCTTTAAGATTTTCTGAATAGCCTATGTTCATGACCACGCTGTCTGCAAATAAAGACAGCTTCTTTCTTTCTTTCAATCTTTATATCTTTTATTGGTTTTCTTGCTTCGTTGCACTGACCACAACTTCCACTAAGTGTTGAATCAGAGTTTTAAAAGTTGACGTCCTTGTTCATGAGCCCCAGGGGTTAAGCATTCATGATGAACAAGGTAGATAAAACACATAATGTCTCAGTTTCCTTAATGGAAGAAAATAAGGAGAAGGACATCTATTTTGAGTTTGAGGGAGATTAATAAGAGGATATCATTGTCAGCCTTGGGTGAAGGAGCCATTTATAAAGTGTCCCATTAATTTCTCTTTAAGAGAACCAAAGGAAGCAGGAGTTTCTCACTTCCTTCTCCCTCTCTCTCTCTCTCTCTCTCTCTCTCTCTCTCTCTCTCTCTCTCTCTCTCTCTCGTGCTGTTTTCCCACACTCATCTGATTGAGAACATGGAGCTCCAGGCACCATGCTTCCAGTCCAAGTGCACACTCCAGATTTCAAAGAAGCAGCTCATCTATCCATCCATCCACCAATCCACCCATCCATCCACTCATCCATCCATCCATCTGTCCATCCGTCTATCCATCTACCCATCCATCCATCCATCCATCCACCAATCCATCCATCCATCCATCCATCCATCCATCCATCCACCAATCCATCCACTAATCCATCCATCCATCCACCCACCCATTATCCATCCATCCATCCATCCATCCACCTAACCATCCTCCATCCATCCATCCATCCACCCACCCATCCATCCACATATCTATATTATCAGCTAATATTTATCTATCTCATCTATCTAGCTATAGATTGGTCTATCATGCATCTATCAATCACCTATCACCTATCTATCCAATCTATTTACCAAGCAGATCTGTGTATCATTTATCTATCAATCATCTATCTCTGTCCTTTATCAATTATCTCTCTCCATCTAATCATCTATCTTACTATCAGCTATCTAGTTTATCTATACTATGTATTCTCAGTAGGGGTGATACAGCCCTCAAAGGTGGAAATTAACTATGAGGAGTGAAATACCTTACTCTTTTAATGAATAAGGCACAGATATATATAGTATATAAACACATATACACTTACACATTTGATTGCCTCTATTTGTATATCTAGTATATATACACATACAAGCAATAGGCAATTAAGGAAAATGTCAAAAAGTCTCCTTGGGAGGGAGACAATAATGAAAAAGAAAAAAAATGGTTGAGAAACATAGTTATAGATATATATTTTTTCTGAATCATCTTAACTTTCACTCCATACAGACATATTATTATATTTTCTAATCTTTTCAGAGTATGTTGCATACACCATGATTCTTTCCCCCAAATATTCCAAGGTTATTTCCTAAAGACATGGTCTTCCAATTTTGTAAACAGTTACAGTTTTCCAAATTAGGAAATTCAACATTGATATAATGTCAGACCTTTTGCCAAGTGTCCTGATAATGTTCTTTACAGCACTGTCACCTGGTCCAGGATCCTCCAGGATTGCATGCCATCTTTGTCAGTCTCTTTAGTTTCTTTACATCTGGGGTAATCCCTCTCTTTCCCTTGATGTGTTTGAAAACTACAGGCCAGTTACTTTTGTAGACACCTGAATTTAGGTTGTTTTTACAGTTTTAACCATGCTTTCCCTGTTTCAAATCAAGCAATGCTTGCTTACTACCTAAAATGTGAAGTTAATGATGTCTCTCTGCAATAGAAATGAAGCATACTTATTTCTTCTAATTGGCTAATTCCCTTCCTCACCTGAACAAAGTGTAACTTTTAAAGTTTATTGGGAAATGTGAGAAATACAAAAAAATCACAAAGAAAAAATATCGCAACCGTATTCCCTCTCCAGTTACGTTTTTATATACTGAGTTAATATTTGCATTGTATCAAGTTTCCTGTGTGATTGCCCAGATGAGTCAAGAGTACCATACCACACACACACACACACACACACACACACACACACACACACACACACACAGCATGGGAGTCTGGAAGAGAGTTAGCGGATTACCTTCCCTTGCCTAGCGTTTTAACAAGGTCACAGGCAGTTTTTTGGCTGCCTGTTTTTGTTTTGTTAGAATCATCTCTCATTGTTATCTCCAACAGCTTTGCCTGACTTAAAATTCCCTCTGCTTAGGGAATTTCCATTAATTAATTCTTGACTTGGAATTCAGAGATACCTTGCATTACTTATCTGCATCTTGGAAACCAGAAATCTTAAAAAATGCCCCTAAAACCCCAAGCCTTTCTCCTGCCCTTCTGTTTTGCTCCCCAGTTCAATCCTTCCAAATGGCTGAGACATATTGCCTCCCCACATTCTTTCCAAGTCTGTGCTTTATTTGCATTTTGAGTGAATGGTGAGGAATCAGATTATAACAAATGACCTTCTGGCACCTGCCAGGAATCTGCAGGGTGGGTCTTGTTCATTGGATTTACTCCATTCCTAGGCTTGCTTTCCTAAACTGATAGGCCCAGAATTCTGATTTTACCAGATTTCCCAAAGCAGACAATTCCCTTAAGGCTCGACTCACATCAGCTTGACTCACAGGGCCTGAAGTAGACATCTTCATGGAAACTCATTAGTTTCCATTACAAATATTCAGTCACAGATTCTGGGTGGCCCATCCTGGCAAAGATGGGCTTTCTTTCTCCAGAACAAAATAACAAAGAAAGTGAGGCAATCCTCACAAGTCTGCGTTAAGAGTTAGGCACTGATTTAGTCACCCTGCCCTGAGATGGGGGTGCTGAGACAGTGGGCCCAGGTTGAGTGGAGCAACATTTCTTTCCTGGTGCTCCAGGATTCTGTCAGTCCCCTAGCCCAGGAGTGGTCAGCCCCAGCTGCCCCCTCCCATCACCTGGAGCCCTTCCAAGTGCATGAAGAGTGAGTTGGGCAGGTCTGGGGCTCAGGTTCTGGCAGTTGGGAGAGTGGCCAAGATTGGCCAGCTGTCTGCAGGAAGGACAACATATAAGAAAGCAGAAATCAGACTGCCCTTCCTTACCACCTCCTCCCCCTCCCCCCATGCCCTACTACAGCTGTTGGAAATTGTTTGCATCTGAACTTGAGGGATTTCCAAGGATTCAGGTAATGGCCATGCTTCCCACTTTACTTTCAAGAGCCCCCTTGTTTCCTCCTCCGTTCCAGGACCCTTCCCTAAAGACACATGAGGGAGGGGCAGTTTGGCCTCAGCGTCGCAAGGTGTGACCTCAAGAAGACCAAAGCCTGCTTGTGATTGTGTTTGTGAGGGTGGAGAGTTGAGGAAGGAAGAGGAAAACCGGGAGCAAGGATGAAAATGGGGTAGGAGAAGAAGGGGGTTGGACGTGGCCCTCTTGCTATGGTCCTAACTCAGCTCTGTTGCCTCACCTACACGCCACCCCCCACCCTAGGCAAAATGCGAGTCCAGGAAACATGGGGTCCACCAACCCACAGGCTGCTGCCTCTCTCCCCGCCATGGGGCGGGAGGAAGGGGCAGAGGAGAGCAGGAATGTTACAATAAAAGCTCACTACGGTGGCGCATTTGAAGTGGCACACGTGGATGCACGCCTATATTAGACCCCCAGGCATAGCCCTCCGCGGGGGCTCAGGGTGGGCGTGATGCAGACCGTCCCCAAGCTCCGCCGGGAATCCCAAATCCTTCGGATTTGCTCTCCTGGGAGGGCGCATACCCGATTTCCTGCCCCGGGACCCCTCCCAGCGCTTGCGCCTCGGAGGGGCCGTTTTCCTGCCCGGATTTCCAGGCGCGGCTTCGCAGCAGCCCTCGCCACCGTTGACCCCTGATCCCGGGGGCGCCGGCGGCCCAGCGCTTGTTCTCCAGCCCCCGGGCAAAGCCGCCACATGTGCAATGCATTTCTTTTCAGTCCTCGGCTGTTCGCACTGCTCATTTTCTCCATTGGTATGTTCATAAAATATTCAGGGATTTTTAGCAGGGCTTTGAGTGGCTCTCCAAGGCCGCTTAGAGCTGGGGCTCAAGCCTGAAGGCTTAGAGGGGCGGTTGGTTCCCGGGAAACCCACGGGGTGCGCTTCGGGTTCACGCGCTTTGAGCGTCCTCTCCAGGGCTTCCGAGCGGAAGCTGTTTGCGCGTCCCTGAGAGTTGCCTCCAGCCCACCTCCTCTCTGAGCCACGACGCTCTCTCCGTGGTCTCCAAATGCTTTCTGAATCGGGCTCTTTCCAGAGAAGGGGGTAGATTTTCCTGAACTTTGTGCTCCTGCTTGGTGCTTGCTCACCCAGTAACTACAGAGGTTTCCGGAGAGGAGGGGGTGACGCTGGCTCGTCTAGGTCACCTGCAGCAGCTGCCGCTCACGCTCCTGGTTCCTCCCAAGTGTGCGGTGTCTGTCGATGTTCTTGCCTGACGTGTTCCCTCTTCTGAGCTTTCCCCACAAGAATCACGATTCAGTGCGTGTGGGTTTGGGGAGGTGGGGAAGATGCAGGAGGTGGCGGCCAAGGGTATCATCTCCCTTTTAATCTTTGCTTGGGTTTTCTAAACACAATGAGAGAAAAGTTCCCTGGCCTTCTCACCACGATCTGAACAGAGGCTTTCCCCGCATCGCACTGCTGTTTCGGCAGCATCTCAAAGGCCAAGTTTCCCACCCTTCCCAAAGTGGGAAACTAGTGAGAGGCACCAAAAGTGAGCAGCTATTTTGAATTTATATTGTTTATTTATACACAAGTCTCCTTCATGAAACAGGTCTGAGCTGCAAGGGTTTAAGACTGGATACATTGTATCCTGCTATTTTACACCACCTAAATACATAAGGTTGGATACATTTTATCTCTTATTGTTTATGTATACAAAAGCCTCCCTTCTAGAAGAGGTCTGAGCTGCAAGGGTTTAAGACTGGATACATTGTATCCTACTCATTTCTCAAGTTACATAGTTGCATCCATAGCTCTAAAAAGGAGCCAGGCTCCTCAGTAAGTGCCTTTTGCCAAGTCAGTGTTTGTTAGGTAGGTAATTTCTGCAAAGACAGTATATATAGCACCTAAAAATAACCGGTTATTGATACAGACTTGGCTTGCTGATGTCATGGGGGTGCCTCTGAGCCTCCGGAAGGGAAGTCCCTGAGAAGCTGCATCCACCAAACTTGGTTTTGATTGCTGATCTCCAATCATACAACCAAGAAAGCAATGCTTTGTCTGCTTACCTTCTGTCCTCAGATCCATGGTTGGTGGCTTTGTCCACCTTCTCCCGTGATTCCCTCTCTGTAATTCTGTATAGGTGCTTAAGTCCATCAGAGAACTTTGCATGTCTGTAATGATGCCTGTATTGCAAAGAAATGCATTTGCCTCTCCTAAAGGATGCTCCAGCATATAGAGCTGGCTTTCCATAATAGAAAAATCATTATCTTCTAATTACGTAGTCCTCCTTACCAAGAATAATGCAGTTTTTGCTGCTTAGATAAGTCCCATTCACAAATAACATAGCTGCCCAGAACCAACATACTGCTCTTTTTTTTTCCTTTTGCTAGTGTCTATAGGTGTGAACCCTGCTTTCTCCCCCTCTTTAAAATAAGGCTTTCTTGTAAGAGAACAAATCCTTCTCTGCCCCCGAGGAGCGGCATGTGTAGGAAGTCCCATTTATAAACAGAATTATTCATAATTCTGTAGGCAGCTGCCATAAGCCTGACATTCATTGCCTTCCCCAAAACCACTGCTTAAATTTCACTGGCCTTCAGAAATGTGCAGCTACAGAACATAACCAGATGCGTGTCCCTGCCTTCTGAAGAAAGGGAGAAATGAAAGCACCTCGTGTTACACAGCCTATGAGGGAAGATATACAATGTGCAAACTTTCCACTGACAGATAAAATAGTGCCTCTCACTTTTAAAGAAAAACAGTACTTCCTAGAAGGAGGTCTGCAAGAAATTTAACAATTACTCAAGATGTGGCTTTAGGGCAGGACATTTTTAAACATGTGTGCACGATGTTATTTTTCATAATTAAATTAATTTAAATAAGAAACAACTTAAATGTTTTTGGACCTCACCTCCCCCGTCGGGATTGGGGAAATGATCCATATTCAATATATACTATAACAATTGAATTGATGGAGGCATTTTCAGATTCCCAAAGTCTGGAAACGTGAAACATTTGTGCAGCCACCTGTCTGTCTTTTAGAGGAGCAAAAAGGGGCAAGCTGCTGTGTCTGGCCCTAAATTTCCTGGGTGTCTGCTTACAGAACAAAAGGAACACTTCTTCTAGAGTTTAGTGTTTTCACATTATTTTTCTTAGCACTCACGATAGGCAGCACACACACAGAACAATGCATCATTGTTCTTATTCTTACAGAATTCAATGGTGTGCAGTAAGAAAACTCCGTTCATATTTATGCCCTGCTTGGCAATGCAGACTTTTCAAAATACCCAAAGTAAGACAAGGATTCCCAGGACAAATATTTGAATGAGAGTTTTAAAATGGTATATGTTAATAGAACTATGAAGAACACTAAAAAAGACTCAAGTTTTGTTATCAGAATTAAACTGCATGGAAAGCTGAAACTTTCTGAGATAATTCCACAGCTTCCCATCTTCCATCATCACCTTGACTTTTGTACAGAACATCTGTTTGGGGTTGGCCCAGATCTGGGTGCTGGAATACTTTTGCAAGGCAGACTCCCTTCCGTTTCCTTATCTTTCTGGAAAGGGAAGGGAGGGTAAGAGAGAGCTCAAGCTTTCCAGCAGCCAGCCTCAGTTTTTCCCACTTGGTTTTGTCCTGGGACACTGATCTCCAAAGTGTCTCCAATGCTTTCCTTCTACGCTGTGGCAAACCCAAAATTGATGACTATCATATGCTTGATAGAGGCCAAATGCAACATAACAAACAGGATAATTTTCCTCCGTGCATGCACTGTGTGTGGGGCTTTCGATAATCAGAGTTTATGACAAGCTATTAATGATGGAAGGCAGAGGTGGTGAAACTGCTGTGCTTGGTGAGTTGCCTGGATCTGCTGAGGCTTTCGTGGAGTATTTACGACCACCCTTGGAGAGGGATGGAAATGCATGTTACCTTCTTTACCACAAGCTTACTTGCTGCCATCTACACTGTTATTTGTCCCTGAGGATAGCAACATATACACATAGTATTAGGAAACTTAAATTTTCTTTTGTCAAACCTCTTTAGTACTGGTCTTTAGGAGCTCAAGAAAGCTGCCCCGTGGAGGGACGTGAGCTCTTTTCCCCTTTATCACTGGCAGATAAGCTGTATGCTAAAGGTCTACAAAATATGCTTAGCCAAAGGAGGTTTGTACTACGTGAAATATGAAGAGGATATGTAGAAAAGCAAGAACTCGAGGAGTTTCGGTTTAACACTGGTAGGGACGGCTCTAGAAATTCTTTCGATTTACTTTTCATTCCACATTTCAAATCTGCAATTTGTTCCACACTCCTACACAACACTAGGTGGCAGCAGGACCCCGAGGCTTCTGAAAATCATCTCCGTTCAATAACAGAAGAAAATTCTTGGGGCTGCTTCACTCCCCTTGACTCAGGGACACATGTCAGGCCCCCAGAATTCAACGTGGGAAATAAGGGCAATGCTGGGGAAAGCCTATTACTGATTAAATCATCCCAAATGAAATATAACTCCTGATTAAGAGGCAACTTATATAGCCACACACAGTCCGGGAAACCAATAAGAGCCAAAAAGCTCCAAGTGTTGCAGGTATACATGGTAAATGGGGTTTCTGAATGACTCCAAAGCAGATGGGATTTGACAACTGGCCCTGCAGATTTTCTGGAGCATTTTGAAAATGGGAGAATAATTTTGAAAACCCAGTTACACAAAAGGAAATAGCCAAATTGTCACCTGCATTTTTTTTTTCTGTCTCAGCACGTAGTTTATAAAGAGTTGTGTTAAAACAGGGGGTAGCTGTATCCCCGGAGGGAGATGTGTCTCGGGGAAGGTATCTTGCAAATCTCAAATTGATAACTGCCATTATGTTCTTGATAGAGGTCAAAAGCAACATAACAAGGAGGATTCTTCTCTGAGAGTGCATTTTTGGGCTTTTGATAATCCAAGCAAATAGGACTTGTTAAGAATTTCCCAAATAAGAGAAAATTTGCAATTGGATTAAGTTTCATAAAAAACGTTACAAATCATGTAAAATTAAATGTCACCTTTTCTTCATATTTAAATAATTCAAAGCCTCTTTGTTAAGAAAAAATGGCATGATTATGTGTAGTTCAGCGAAAAATTCATATGCAAGAATGAGTTTTGGGTTTCATCACCCCAGCGTTGCTCTGAAATTTCAGGGTCTGTTGTAATTTACCCCATACAGGTGAAACTCATTAACATTTGTGCTCTATAGGTGGGAAGTATGATTATTTAATTTCCTAACACCCAAACTATTTCCAGATACAATTGTGCAGGTTTGTTCCTGGTACTTTTGACTCTCCTTGTTTATGGGTTTTGGTAAAAGTGTTGTGATTGCATTTTTAATGTCTGCCTCTCATGAAGATTTCCTTTTAGCCTGTTTGTCTGTGGGCTTTGTGATGCCTTGAAAACAGAATGAGCTAAATTCCTCAATGTTTTCAATGTAAAGAATGCTTGACTTGAATACTTCCATCTGCATTCCTCAAAAAGGCCAAATTCTCACAGGGAAAAAGTGGTTTAAATTATTCTTAAATAAGGGTTTATTATGTTCTGAGGACGCTTGTTTGGGAGGGTTCTTTTTACAGTGAGGTGCGGTCGCAGTTGATTCGTCTGGGGGGGGGGGTGGCGGCCGGTAGCTAAATCCTAGGCTCCCAGGCTTGCTCTGAGGGTACCGGCGGCGGGGGCTCTTTCCCGGAGGCGAAGGCGAGGCGGGGGACTTGGCCAGGTCCCCGGCGGGGGGGCGTGCAAGGTGTGGAGGGCGGCGAGAAGGAACAGGCAGGACACGGTTCTTTTTGGGTCTTAGAAGAAAACTAAGAGAGCTTTATTAGGCGAGAGCACAAGCTTATATTGGGCGATTAGAGGGCGGGGTAGCTGTAGAGGTCGAAGGCTTGGATTGGTTCGGAGAGGGCGCGGAGGTTGATAGACAAGGGGCGGGAGTTGTTCTGGTAACTGCGCATGCGCACTGACGGTGGGGGAGTTGCTCTGGCAATGGGGAGTGTCAGGGGCAAGATAAGGGGGTGGGGAAAAGGCGGTTCCCTCCGGCAAGCCTCCCCTAACGGTGGTATTTTGGGTGAGGAAATGGGGCCTGCCTCCGGCTCCACTTTCCCAGGCCTGGGGGCTGTGGAGGGCGCTGTCGCCCGTGCCCACCACCCTCCCCAGGGGCTGATCAGGTCCCCCAGCCCAGGCCCGCCAAGTCGAAGCACGTAATCAGTATCCCGCATTTCCCCCTTCTTTTCAATTAAAGGAAGAAGCTTACCGGAGAGGTCCGCTAAGGGATGAGGGAAGGGGGAGGCCGGGGAGGGGAAAAGGGGTTGACGGTGGCTCAGCGAGGTTGGAGCTTGACGTTGGTGTGGCGCCCGGGTGCTTGACAGGGGCCTTGCTGCTAGCGGGATGGGCGAAGGTGGGAGGTTTAAAGTTGAAGGTTCAGAGAAGCTGGAGCTCGAGGTTGGTATGAGGTTCAGGCAATTGAGAAGGGCCTCGCGGTCGGCGGGTTGACCGGTGGCGGTGAGGTTGCGGAGGGTTGGTTGTCATCAATCGTGAGGGCGGTGATGGGCTCTTGCTTTTGCAGAGGGGCAGGAGCTGCAGTTCTTTCCAGGTGGAGGAAGAAGTCTTAGCAGTCTGGGGGGGCGGTTGCAAAGAGGCACACGGCGCCAAACAAAGAAACAAACACACAAAGGACTACAGCAAAGTAATGGAGGGAAAGAGGGAGAGCGTTAGGAGGAATGGGGGTTATAGAAGAAAAGGACGAGAGGCAGCCGGGATAATTGGGGAAGGGAGGAGCGGCTCCGGAGCGGCGAGGGAGAGGCGGCCCCTGACGCGGAGCGGCGAGGGAGAGGCGGCTCCGGGAGCGGCGAGGGAGAGGCGGCCCTTACCTTGCAGGCGAGGAGAAGGGGAGCTGGAGAGGCGTCCGGGCGAGCGGGTGGCGTCACTGGACCGCTGCGTGGAGAGGACGTTCAATTGCAGGTGCCCCACGTTGGGCGCCAGTTGCGGTCGCAGTTGATTTGTCTGGGGGGGGGGGGTGGCGGCCGGTAGCTAAATCCTAGGCTCCCAGGCTTGCTCTGAGGGTACCGGCGGCGGGGGCTCTTTCCCGGAGGTGAAGGCAAGGCGGGGGACTTGGCCAGGTCCCCGGCGGGGGGGCGTGCAAGGTGTGGAGGGCGGCGAGAAGGAACAGGCAGGACACGGTTCTTTTAGGGTCTTAGAAGAAAACTAAGAGAGCTTTATTAGGCGAGAGCACAAGCTTATATTGGGCGATTAGAGGGCGGGGTAGCTGTAGAGGTCGAAGGCTTGGATTGGTTCGGAGAGGGCGCGGAGGTTGATAGACAAGGGGCGGGAGTTGTTCTGGTAACTGCGCATGCGCACTGACGGTGGGGGAGTTGCTCTGGCAATGGGGAGTGTCAGGGGCAAGATAAGGGGGTGGGGAAAAGGCGGTTCCCTCCGGCAAGCCTCCCCTAACGGTGGTATTTTGGGTGAGGAAATGGGGCCTCCCTCCGGCTCCACTTTCCCAGGCCTGGGGGGCTGTGGAGGGCGCTGTCGCCCGTGCCCACCACCCTCCCCAGGGGCTGATCAGGTCCCCCAGCCCAGGCCCGCCAAGTCGAAGCACGTAATCAGTATCCCGCAGTGAGGTATATTACAATGAAAGTCAATGAAAAATAAAAGAATCGAATTTTTGCACGTGCAATACTCTTTTTTCTTAATCCTCAAGAAATTTGTTCAGGAAAGAAAATGTCTCTGTGATCATTTTGGCTGGTAGAGCTTAAAATCCATGCAAACTAGAGTGAGGAAATATTTGGGGGCGGGGGTGGGGAATACAGCCTTTATAACTGAGAGATTCAGACGGAGGTTACAGTTTAAAATGAATCAAATACTCCATTCTTAAGGATAAATTAAGCTTATGTCTGAAGAATTAGCCTACTGTGTGTCCCCAGAAGAGGTGTTCACGTCTTAACCCTCCTGTAAATGTAGCTTTATTTGGAAACAGGGTCTTTGAGGATCGGATTAGTTAACATGAGGTCATACTGGAATAGAGTGGGGCTAGAGTCAATGTGACTCATGTCCTTAAAAGAGCAGGGGGATTTGAACAGAGAGTCAGGAGAGCAGGTCCCAGGAAGATGAAGGTAGAGACTAAAGTCTTACAGCAGCCGCAACCAAGGAACCCCCAGGAGCTGGGACGGGCAAGGAATGGTCCTCTGTTAGAGCTGCCAGAGCGAACCTGTCCCTGCTGGCCTCCGGAACCATGAGATAAGAAGTTTCTGTTGTTTTAAGCTGCTCCAGTGTGTGGTGCTTTGTTACAGTGAGGAACTCAGACAGTGGCATTTGATCCCCTCTGAGATTGCACATCGCGTTTCTAAAACAGCGAGTCTCCACTTAGACACCTTTAGACCGAGCATCACAGTCACACAGGGTCCCAGCAGGAAATCAGCAGATATGCGGGAAGGCAGAGGACAGATGCAGGTGACTTGCAATGCCACGGAGCACCAGGAGGACACGCAAATGGGAGAGGTGGCAGGCAAGAAAGGAAGGCCATCTGGGAAAATTGGCTCACCAGCTTGACCGGGAATCTTAGCTCCACCATGGGGGGCAAGCCCGGATAGTATTCCTTTGCCTGCTCAGTGTGCCTGCTGAGGCTGTTTCCTGCAGCTCTTGCAGCTCCAGTAGCTCTTTCCGTCCAGCGGAAGGTGTCTCCGTGTAGCTAAGCAGGAACCTATTCCAGGAGCCTTGCAGGCTGCCCCATGTGCCAGGCTGGGGACTTGGAAAGGGGTGCATGTGATGTGCTCCCTGTGGTGTGTATATGGGGGCCTCCCTCCCATTTCACAGGATGGAAAGTCCTGGGGTGGAGGCAGAGAAGGGGAATGGAGGTGGCCGAGAAAGCCTGAAGGCTCAAGCTGCCTGACAGAGGCTCCCCAGGCATCACTTGCAGAGATGTAAACATTTCCCTGAGAGTCCACTTAATAGATTTGCACAGTATGTTAACAGGAGCAGCTGCAAGGGGGATGAGGGTAGGGGGAAGAAGGAAAGATGCACCTCTCAGCAGGCTTGGGGAGACAGGGGGCTCCCCAAGAAGGCAGGACCCTCCTTCTAAGTCCCAAGGGCTGCCCCCCGGGGAGTCTTTGCAGTTGAGCCCCAGCTAGCATAATTCCACACCTTCAGCCCCAAACCCCTCCCTCCTCCATGCACAGAAACAAAGCAGTCAGGCTGAGCTGCTTCCTCCTCCCCTCTCCCCATGCCCCCCTCCCCTGCACCACAGTAGCCTTTTTACTGCCCCCCTCCTTCCCTGTGCTCTGCACACACCCTGACAGTCTTCCGCTGTTGCCCGCCCAGCTCGGAAGGAGCCAGGAAAGCCTTTTAGCGGAGGCCAAGCTTCATAATTAATGACTTGGCTAACAAGCTGAGAAGCCAGGGACCACATAGGCTAAAGACTTTATTGTTTGGGGAAAAATAAATGAAGCAAGTGTTCTTTGGGTAGCTTTTTCTATTCCCATTGAAAAAAAAGTAAGGAACGTTGGAGAATATTAGTGAAAGAGAAGCTTTCTTTGCAGGACGTTTTGGTCAAGCCTGACTCGACTTCTCTGCCTCACCGGCCTGGGGCCCAAGTGGCTTTTATATAAATTTGAGCTGCTGGCTGGTTTGTTAGGTGGGGCATTTGCCATGGGCTTAGATGGTTGGGAGGAGAAAAGGATTTTTTCCCAAATGGCGGCTGGGAAGCAGAGATCCAACAATCTTCGCCGGTGGAAGATGAGCCACTGCGTTTTATTTTTCTAGCTCCTAAACCTCACCTTGGACTCAAAGCAGAGAGAAAGAACTGAGTGTTTCTCTCTCTAAGGGCTGTAAATGCAGGAGCATGCTCTGGACTGTGAAATATCACTCATGCTTAAAACTCTGTTGTAAGTGTATGGGGTGCTGACCTCCATCCCCACACCAGAGTTCTCCAGAACAGGAGTTCTCAACTGGGGCAATTCTTTCCCCAAGGGGCACTGGGCAATGTCTGCAGACATTTTTGGGGTCCATAAGTGTGTGGGGGGAGGGGGGTGCCTAGCCCTCATTGGGTGGAACCCGAAGATGCTGCTCAACACTCCAGAGTGCCCAGGATGGCTCCCGCCATGAAGAATCATCCAACCCCAAAGCCAATAGTGCTGAATGGAGAAACCCTATCCATCCATCCATCCATCCATCTACCAACTCATCCACCCATCCACCCACCCATCCATCCACCCATTCACCCACTCATCCACCCACCCATCCACCCATCCATCCATCCATCCATCCACCAACCCATCCACCCATCCATCTACCCATCCATCCACCCACCCACCCACCCACCCATCCATCCACCCATCCATCCTTCCTTCCATCCATCCATCCATCCATCCATCCATCCATCCATCCATCCACCAACCTATCCACCCATCCACCCACCCATCCACCCATCCACTCACCCATCCATCCACCTATCCATCCATCCATCCAACCGTCCATCCATCCATCCATCCATCCATCCATCTACCAACCCATCCACTCATCCATCTACCCATCCATCCACCCATCAATCCATCCATCCATCCATCTACCAACCCATCACCCACTCATCCACCCACCCATCCATTCACCCACTCATCCACCCATCCATCCATCCATCCATCCATCCACCCACCCATCCATTCACCCGCTCATCCATCCATCCATCCATCCATCCATCCATCCATCCATCCATCCATCCATTCATCCTTCCACCCACCCACCATCCATTCACCCATCTCTCTATCTAATCTCTGTTTCATCTGCAATCTTGTCTATCTTATTCATTGATCTCTCTCTATCCATTTATCCATCTGTTTTAGTTTTCTTGGCTGTACAAGCAAATACCATGCAATAGGTTGGCTTACACAATGGGAATTTATTGACTTATGGCTTTGAGGTTGGGAAAAAGTTCATTATCAAGGTGTCATCAAGGTGATGCTTTCTTTCCAAAGACTGGTGTTCTGGGTCTGACTGCTGGAAATCCTTGGTCCTGGGATCCTCTGTCACATGGTGACTTTTCCTGGCCTCTCCCTTCTTTTCCAGGTTGGTTGACTTTCAGCTTCTTCTTCTTCTTCTTCTTCTTCTTCTTTTTTTTTTTTTTGCTTTAATTTGCATTTAATTTATGATGAATTTTTTCCCAAGCCATAAGTTTTTGTTTCTTCAGTCTCTTCTGGGATATCTTTTTCTTCTGTGCAATCTCTTCTTCTGGTTTAAGAACAATTTGTTTTTCCTCAGTAAGGATCATCTCAATGTGGCAGGGGGAACTCATGTATGGGTTAATCCAACCATGAGCTCTATAAGTCTGGTGGTGCATCTTGGGGGCTTTGTTCACCTGGGTGTGCTCAATGACCAGAGAATTTACATCTAAACCCAGAAGTTCAGCATTACTTTCTGCATTTTTAAGCATGTGCAACAAAAATTCAGTACTCTTTTTGGGACATCAACCCTGCAGGCAGCCCCACTGTTTGGCCTGGGCACACCTACCAACACCACCGTTGTAACAATGGAATGACACACACTGCTTCTGTACAGTGACGTCTTTCAGATACTTGGTGGCTTTTCGAATATGCATACCCTTGATGGCCTGAGCAGTTTCTCAAGTGTTCTTAAAATGAACACAAAGATTTGAATCTCTTGATTTGCATGATTTTGTGGAGTTTTCAGGGTCAAGTGATTAGCAAAGCATTTTCAGAGATCACCTCACACCGCTTATGGGAAGAGGGCTTTCAGCTTCTTACTTCCCATGGCTTTCATTTCTATCAGTCTGCTTATAAAGGATTCCCCTTCTAAAGGACTCTGGTACTAGACTTAAGACCCATCCTGATTGGGTTGGGTCACACTTTAACTGAAGTAGCCTCATCAAAAGGTCCTATTTACAAGAGTTCACACCCACAAGAATGGATTAAGTTTAAGAACATGCTTTTCTGGGGGTACATAGCTACAAAACACCTTACCATCTGTGATGGTCAGGTTCATGTGTCAACTTGGCCAGGTGATGGTACCCAGGTGTCTGGTCAAGGATGTTTGTGGCTGGCTAATATACCAACAGGCTGGTTTATTAAATCATCAGTCAAGTGGCTGCCACTGTGACTGATGACTTCAATGAAGGGTGTATCTTCCACAATGAGAAAATTCAATCAGCTGGATTTAATCCAATCAGTTGATTTTTTTTAATTTTTTAATTTTTTTATTAAGTTCAGTTTTATTGAAATACATTCACACATCATACAATCTTCCATGATATACAATCCACTGTCCACAGTATGATAACATAGTTATGCATTCATCACCACAATCTATCTCTGAACATTTTCCTTACATCAGAAAGGACCAGAACAAGAATAAAAAATAAAAGTGAAAAAAAACACCCAAATCATCCCCCCACCCCACCCCATCTGTCCTTTAGTTTTTATCCCTGTTTTTCTACTCATCCATACACTAGATAAAGGGGGTGTGATCCACAAGGTCTTCACAATCACACTGTCACCCCTTATAATCTACATTATTATATAATTGTCTTCAGGAGTCCAGACTGCTGGGTTGGAGTTTGGTAGTTTCAGGTATTTACTTCTAGCTGTTCCAATACATTAAAGCCTAAGAGGTGTTATCTATATAGTGCATAAGAATGTGCACCAGAGTGACCTCTCGACTCCATTTGGAATCTCTCAGCCACTGAAACTATTTCATCTCATTTTGCATCCCCCTTTTGGTCAAGAAGATACTCTCAGTCCCACGATGCCGGGTCCACATTCATCCCCAGGAGTCACACTCTGCATTGCCAGGGAGATTTACACCCCTGGGAGTCAGGTCCCATGTAGGGGGGAGGGCAGCGAGTTCACCTGTCGAGATGGCTCAGTTAGAGAGAGAGAGGGCCACATCTGAGCAACAAAGAAGTACTCAGGGGGAGACTCTTAGGCACAACTATATGCAAGTTTAGCCTCTCCTTTGCAGTAACGAGCTTCATAAGGGCAAGTCCCATGATCAAGGGCTCAGCACATCAAACCACCAGTCCTAATGTTTGTGACAACATACGCTAGGGGATCAGCATCTCGAAGTTTAGAGATAGGCCTTACAATTCAGGGATAGAGTTAACTGCTGTAAGAGCTTACAATCTAGGGACTATTACAATTATTGTGTCCATGTTAGGCTATGTTCTAAGATTCAATTCTGAGTTTACACATTGTAGTTAGTCCATATTGGTGAGGCATCATCCCTCTCACCATGTTTTCTCCAACACTTTTACTCCTATATATATATTTTCGTACAATTTTATAGAGTTATATTCACATACCATACATTTATCCACAGTGTACAATCAGTTGTTCATGGTATCATCATAAAGTTGTACATTTATCACCACAATCAGCATTTGAACATGCAATCAGTTGATTTTTAAGCTAGGCAGATAGAGGACTTTCACTTCTTCTTCAGCTGACCAACAAAACATTTCCTGTGGAGTTCATTGAAGTTGTCAGTTTGTTTCTTGAGGAGTTCATTGAACACATTCAGCGAAGTTGCCAGTTGGCTGCCTGAGGAGTTCTTCGAACATCTTCATTGGAGTTGCCAGTTTGCTGCCTGCCCCACAGAATTTGGACTCGTGCATCCCCACAGTTGCATGAGACACTACTATAAGTCTTATATTTACAGATGTCTCTTGTTGATTCTGTTTCCCTAGAGAACCCTAACTAATACACCATCTGTCATCTATTTATCATCTATCATCATCTATGTCAATGTCTGTCTATATTTCTACCAACTATCTGCCTACCTGTCTTCTATCAATTAACTATCCTATCTATCTATCTATCTATCTATCTATTATCTATCACCTATCATTTATCATCTATGTTCTATCTATCTATCTAATCTATCACCTATCATTTATCATCTACTATCTATCTATCATCATCATCTATCGATCTATTTATCATCTATCATCTATCTCTCTCTCTCTTTTACCTATCTATTATCCATCTATCTTCCTTCTATTTATTTACCATCTATAGGTTTGAAATTGTGGGTGCTTTTGCCCCACTTCCCAGGGAATCCCTGGCGATGTCTGGAAACATGTTTGGTTGTCACATCTGGGGAGGGGGTGCTCCTGGCATCTACAGCGTGGAGCCCAGGGTTGCTTTTCAACACCCTAAAGTGCCCAGGATGGCCCACCCCAGAGAACCATCTGGCCCCAAGTGTCATTTGTGCTAAGGCTGAAAAGCCCAGCTGTGGACTTGTTTGGCATGAACACATTTGAGCCACACGTTGTGTCACCTCTATGGGTGGGAGGGGGCTTTCTTTGTTCTATCCCAGACTTTTGCTCCCAGCATTTAAAGAATGTTGCTTTAGAACACTTACTCTTAGTGCTAGAATCAGTGTTTACTTTTTTACCTCTCCATGGTTGTACTTAAAATTGGCATGCATATTCCAGTACAAGAGCTCCCAGGCAACCTCAATAGAAGTCTCTCAGAGGCACCAGTAAGAGAAAAATGGAGGGAGGAAACACTAGGAACAGGTTAAAAAGGAAAGAAAATATCCTCCTACCCCAAGAAGCTCTCAAGAAAAATATCATTTGCATGTCAAGAGGAAAGAAGAGGGGACCCTGCTGCTTTTTAAGTTGCTCACAAAGG
Source organism: Choloepus didactylus (assembly GCF_015220235.1). Taxonomy (NCBI): domain Eukaryota; kingdom Metazoa; phylum Chordata; class Mammalia; order Pilosa; family Megalonychidae; genus Choloepus; species Choloepus didactylus. The sequence continues at coordinate 275,987 of NW_023637621.1, read as the reverse complement.
GAGGGTTTAAAAAAGTGAGAGGCAAGAAAAGTTGTTGCTAGAGGACAACTTCTTAATGGTGGAATTGCATAGTCACAGCTTGTCAAAGAAGTGAGGCTGATAGTGACATTCTTGAGCACTAAGAAGCCAGAAGGGGTCAAATCCTATGCTGGGAATCAGAAAGCAAAGTCTGTTTTTATCTCCAAAGCCAGGGAAAAAGGCACGTACTCCCAGACAGGGTTGAGAGCCTGCAGACTCCCAGAAAAGTGCCTGCAGGGTGTCACCACAGGAGCTTTCCCTCTGGGTGATCCCATCCTGAAAACACTGAACAAATATATAGGTAGCTGCAGAAACCATACTAAGGGGAATGCAAAAAAAGCCCTCCCAAATGCACATACTGGGTGTAAGCCCCATGGAGAGGGACGGGCATTGCAGCAACCAGCGCACATATGAATGAGGACTCTGAAGGATGCTACAGGGTGGGAGAGAGAGAAAGCTAAGCGTGTACAGCTGATGTGTCCAGCCTAAACCCCAGAAACTGAATATGCAGTGATACATGGCAAAGGGACATTGCAGATGTGATGAAGTGAAGGACCTTGAGATGGGGACATTGTCCTGGAGTGTCTGGTGGGCTCAGCGTAGTCAAGAGGGTCCTCATAAGAGGGAGGCAGGAGGGTTGGACAAAGAGAGGGAGAGGAGGTTGGGAGATGCTGCATGCTGGCTTTGAAGATGAAGGAGGGGGTCAGATACTGTGGAGAGCAGACAACTCTAGAAGCTGGAGAAGATGAGGAAATGAGCAAAAGGATTCTCCACTGCAGCCTCCAGGAAGGAGTGAAGTCTGCTGCCACCCTGGTGTTAGGAGATAAGATAATACATTTCTGTTGTTTTAAGCCTCTCAGCTGGTGGTAACTTGTTACAGCAGCCAGGGGAAGCTCATACACTAATTTATACTGTTGATGGGGAGTTGGGACAGCTTTTTATAAAAATGGCATTGAAGTTGACATCTAACTAGACATATGCCAGGCAAATGGGAAGGGAATTCTCAGCTGTGTCCCCTTCCCAGGTGAGCAGGTGCGGTCTTACTTATTACTTCCTGGGGGGGGGGGCGGCCGGTTGCTGAACCCTCAGCTCTCGGCGTTGCTCTGAGGGTACCGGCGGCGGGGGCTCTTTCCCGGAGGCGAAGGCGAGGCGGGAGACTTGGCCAGGTCCCCGGCGGGGGGGCGTGCAAGGTGTGGAGGGCGGCGAGAAGGAACAGGCAGGACACGGTTCTTTTAGGGTCATAGAAGAAAACCAAGAGAGCTTTATTAGGGGAGAGCACCAGCTTATATTGGGCGATTAGAGGGCGGGGTAGCTGTAGAGGTCAAAGGCTTGGATTGGTTCGGAGAGGGCGCGGAGGTTGATAGACAAGGGGCGAGAGTTGTTCTGGCAACTGCGCATGTGCACTGACGGTGGGGGAGTTGCTCTGGCAACGGGGAGTGTCCGGGCAAGATAAGGGGGTGGGGAAAAGGCGGTTCCCTCCGGCAAGCCTCTCCTAACAGTGGTATTTTGGGTGAGGAAATGGGGCCTGCCTCCGGCCTCACTTTCCCAGGCCCGGGGGGCTGTGAAGGGCGCGGTTCACCCGTACCCACTACCCTCCCCAGGGGTGGCCGATCCCCTGGCCCAGGCCCGCCAAGTCGAAGCACGTAATCAGTGTCCCGCAAGCAGGTGAAGCGAGAAGGAGCAGTAGGATGGTTAGAGGGTAATATCTCTCCCCAAAGGCAATCGGACACTTTGTGTATTGGAGTGTGCTGGGCTGCTGCTTGGGATCCCCCCAGTTCCTTTCTACCCTTATTTTTGGAGCATGACTATCCAGATTGAACTTGCAATTCCCAGCCACCTTCAGGCTCAGGTGTGGCATAGAGTGAAACCATCCCCCATGGACTGTGGCAGGTGTGCACTGTGCAACTTCCACCTTGCTGGTCTGAAAGGAAATTACCACCCTGAGCCTCTGCTCTTTCCATTCTCAGCATGTTGGGACACAGGTGTGCCCTCTCCCCACCTGCCTTTGGCCACACAGGTGGACATTATTTTCTTGGGGATATTGGTACAGCAGGAGGAGATTCTCAGGTCAGAGAGGATGCAGGATTGTGCCGGATCAGGGCCACTCACCCCAGAAGTGCCATAGAATCTTCTTTAAGTCACCACATTCCTGGGACAGTTTGTTACACAGCATAAGCATTTACACTGACTAATCACAGGGGGAATGTTTTATTCATCCTGAGGCCTTGGCACTGGAACCAGTATAGATGTCCTGGATTAAATGGAAGAGAAGACATGCTTCATCTGGAATCCATCATCTTCATCCCAAGACAGACTGAGGTCAGGGTTCACTCTGTCTTCTCTGACTGCATGCTGTTCTGCAGTTGTTCGCATTTATTCCACTGTCCCCTTGGCTTCTGTGACAGCTCTCTCATCACACTCCCTTTCCCCACTGTTTCCTGGATGCAGGGACATTGTAGATGTGATTAAATTAAAGATTTTGAGATGGGGAGATTATCCTAGATTATCCAGGTGGGAGCATGTAACCACAAGAATCTTTAAAAGAGGGAGTTAGGGAGAGATTTGACTACAGAAAGAGCTATGATGACAGAAGCAGAGGTTTGAGTGATGCGTCTTGGAGATGGAGGAAGAGGCTATGAGCCAAGACAAGCAGGCAGCCTCCAGCAGCTGGAAAAGACAAGAAAATGGTTTATTCTCCCTTGGAGCCTCCAGGGGAAACCAGCCCTGCTCAGCCATTGAATTTAGCACAGATAGACCCATTTCAGACTTCTGACTTCCAGAACTGTGAGATTACACATTTGTGTTTTTTTAAGCCACCAAGTTTAGGGTCATATGTTGCAGCACCACTAGGAAACTCATACAGCTGGTGACTGCTTTTCCCTCTTTGGCTTGGCTCCTGGGAAGCTCAGCGACGCGGCACTACAACTGGGTCTCTTCTGGAGGCCTTTCCTCGCATCTACTCGTCATCTCTTCTGATTTATGTGCTTTGCTCTGTGACAACTCCCTTTATTTGCTTTCTGAAATCACCTTTTTGGAAAAAAGACAGCTCTTAATATATAAACTGTAAAGTACCATGGAAAGGTCCAACAATACTTTGTGATATTCTTCAAAGGTTGTCAGACAGAATCGCTTAAAAATTGTTTCCGGTCAGAACGGAAGTCATATTTCCTGCATTTTGCTTTATTTGGAAGCATTTAATCCTATAACCAGTATTGTTCTTATTACAAATCAGGAATAAGAAAGGATAACCACTCCACATACCCACAAGTATGTTAGGTCCAATGACTTGTCAAGATTTGGCAGTTTTTAAATTCAGTGAATGAAACAAGCACAGCCGTAGATTGTTCTGAGGAATTTCTGTACCTCCTCTCAATGGCTGTAAAGACTTTTTCCTAGATCAGGTCCTTCAGTTTCAGTCCAATGAACCCATCCAAAGTTGCTCTCAAACGGGGAAAAGGATCATAACAAATCTCAAGTGGCTTTCCCCTTTTAGTAAGCCTTCAGTCAGACAAAGATGTGTCCTTTTCCCCTTTACTTGATTGTAAATTTATGAAAAAAAATCTTTACTTCAGGGCATCAAGACTTCTGTTCGTAAAAATAACCCATGCCCACAAGCTGGAGACACTGACTTAGGGAATGTCCCGGATCAAAGGACGGAAAGGAGAAGAAACAGAGGAAAGAAGCAGAAGTATTCTTAAATCACCCACCATAACTTCTAGAAGTTACCCTGAACACGGTGGCCGAGGCAACTTTAACTGAATTTGCTTGTTTTTGAGTCACAGAATCTTCACAGAAGGTGAACATTCCTTGCCAACTTTTTATCATTATTCATAAATGCTGTTGCCTAGGCAAATGCTGGTGGATGATCTCTTTTTCTAAATTCATCCTCTCTCAAAAGGGAGAAAGATGTAAGTTTTTATTTTCCCAAGTGTAGTCCTGAATTTAACGAGTACACAAACTTGCTGTCTTCAAATGACAGAAATGGATTCACTCAGTTTCTGAGGCCAGAAGTCCTGAAATCAGGCAACAGTGGGACAAGCTCTGTCTGAGGTTTGTAGGGAGGCTCCTTCCTAGCTTCTTCTTGCTTCTGGAAATGGCCCAGAAACTTTGACACTCCTTGGCTTGTATACCCATCCTTCTAGACTCTGTCTCCATTTTTGCATGGCTATCTCTTGCACGTGTACTTCTCTTCTGGGAATTAGGACTTGAACATAAGTTTTCAGGGGACACGATTCAACCCAAGTGATGGTTAATTTCATGTGTCATCTTGGCTTGGTCATGGCATCCAGTTGTTTGGTCAAGCAAGCACTGGCCTGATTGTTACTGAGAGGGTATTGCATAGCTGGATTGCATCTACATACAGTTCATTGCTTCTGCAATCAACAAAGGAGCTTGCCCCTAGCAATGTGGGGAGACTCCTCATCCCATTGGTTAAAGGCCTTAAAGCCACAACAGAGGATTTCAGCAGTCAGAAAAATTTCTATTTCTACTTCATCCAGCCAGCTTCTCCTGGGGAATCCAACATCACTTTCATTGGCATTTCTAACATGTAACCTGCCCTACAGAGTTCAGACTTGCCAATCCCCATGGTTACATGACTCAATTCTTGTAATATATCTATATATCTAAATCTAAATCTATATGTATATCTATACCTATATCTATACCTATACCTATCATCTATCTACCCTTCATCTGTATCTATTTATGCATGTCAATGTATCTGCCATCTATTATCTATCCACCCTTCTATCAATCAATCATCTATCATCTATCTTCTATCACCTATCAATCATTTATCATATCTATCTGCCATCCATCTATATCTATCCATGTCAATCTATCTGCCATCTATCATCTATCTACCCTTCCATCAACCAATCATCTATCATCTTTCTGTCTATCATCTATCAATCATTTATCATATCTATCTATCTATCTATCTATCTATCTATCTATCTATCTATCTATCTATCATCTATCTATCTATCTACCTATCTATCTGTCTATCTAGGTATCTATGTTAATACCCTCTTGGTTTTGTTTTTCTGGAGATCCCTGACTAACAAAAAACAAGTGTATTTGGGCTAATTTCCTCTGTTTTTGGCAGCCTGCTCCAGCTAGGATGGCTGCATCCACTCACAACTGTAATGCCAAGGTGTAGCCACATTTGGCTTACTGTGGATAGTCTGTAGCCATAGGTGGAAGGAATCGAGCAGCATTTGGATGTGGGTGGTGGCCTGGACTGGTGCATGGGCAGTGTGTTGGGGATGATGTCAGAAGCCCACAGGTCACCAGCTGAGATGCACCCCCATCCCAGCACCCTGCAAGACTTCCTTCCCTGGAGAAGATATGGTACCTATTGTCACCCTGGAGGGGTCCTAGGGGAGCTGAAGATACCAGACCCTCCTGTCCCCTTGAGACAAGGAAGTGGAAGCCAGGGAAAGCTGCCCTGTGCACATTTTGCAGCACTGCAGAAGCCAGCTCTGGATCCAGCTCATGCAAGCCTCCCCTAGTGATGCCCACCTGAGCTGCTCAGGCTCGTGGTCCAGGTGGGTGAGTGGCCTGTGGCATCCATCCATCCATCAGGAAAGAGAAGGTAGGAGTTGCCAAGTTTCTGACACATTCAGCAGGAGGTCAAAGTAGTGACTTTCCAGGAGATGGGAGCAAATCTGATGGTGCAGAGGTGGTGGGAGCCTGGAGCAGGCAGCAGAGGGGGTCCTGCTGGGAGGATGCTCTGTGGAGCAGCGTCCAATGCCTCCGATAGGTTCACAACTGCCATGTCCGCCTTTGTCCCCTGGACGTGCATGTGTTATGAAGAGCCGAACTTCCAGAGAGCAAAGTGGTGTGGTGCATTCCTTCAGCAGAAAATTCCTTGTCACTCCTGTGTGTCCTTCTAAGCTTTAGAGCTGCACTGGTCCCAACCTCTCTACCCCAAAGATGAATACACATTCTTTCACTTCTGAGGATGAAGCTACCGAGAACATGTGCCCTTATGTCCTGGCTGCCAGGTGACACTGGAGAATCAGAAAGGATTACAGGCACCTTCTGAAGATTTTCCAAACAAAACCTGAACCTGTTATCCTTCAAAGCTTGTCCTGCACCAACAGTTCCTTAGCTGACCTGAGTCTATTGAGGATTTGATCAATAGCTCTAGCAGAGTGAAATGTATGTTTAGTATCTTATCAATGATGCATCACAGGCTTCTAGAGCTCATCACATTTTAGATAGACTCTGCATGAGTCAGGGTTCTTTAGGGAAGTAGAACCAATAGGAGATATCTGTAAATATGAGATTTTATAAAAGTGTTTCACACAACTGCAGGATGCATGAATCCAAATTCCATAGGGCAGGCAGCAAGCTGGGAACTCTGATGAAGGTCTCCAATGAACACCCCAGGAGAGGCTGGTAGGTTGAAGAAAAAAAGTGTAAGTTCTTTCTTCTCCCTTAAAAGCCTTCAACTGATTGGATTAAATCCAACTGATTGAATTTTCTCGTTGCAGAAGATTCTCCCTTAGTTGATCGTTGATGTAATCAGCCACAGATGCAATCAACTGACTGATGATTTAATAAACCAGCCTTCTGGTTTATTAACCAGCCACAAATGTCCTTGCAGTAATGGTTAGGCCAGTGCTTGCCTGACCAGACACCTGGGTGCCATCACCTGGCTAAACTGACACATGAAATCAACTATCAGAGACCCACACCTGCTTTTGGAGTATGGCTGCTAATTTGGTTGCATAGCATGCATCCGGAGAACCAGTCCTACTGCATGGGCAGAATAACCATAAATTCTCATGAGAAAGCAATGGCTTACAGAGTTCTGCTCACTGAGGTATTATTTCCAGTTGTGCCTGAAAGCAAAACAAAGCAGAGCCTTTGCAAATACCAACACGTCAGGAAAGAAGATGGACCTCACTGTCCTGCCAGCTTTGGGGTTTATGGACTGCAAATAGTCGACATCCTTTAAGGAAATAGTCTACGAGCTTTAGTTCCAGCACTCATGAAAGCTTCTTTTTCTCTTCAGATTGTGTGAGTGTTTCTTTTCCTTCAAAGTGAAAGTGAAATTTCATTGCATCACTTCCAAGTTTCTAGTTGAATACAAAGCCAATATATCTAGCAGTTTTGGATAAGGATATGTTCATATATAGTCTTGATGAATATAAAAACAGCCCTCACCCCCCAAACTCCAGCTTTGTGTTTTGCCTATCCTGCTAAAAAGCCAACAGAAGGTATTTTTCCAGGAGGAGACCTAGGAATCAGTGGCCAGTGACTTTACTTTCCTTCCTTGCTTTCTGCAGTGGTTTCAGTGGTGGTTCCCAAAATATATCTGTGTCCTAACTCTGGAGCCTGGGAATGTGATGCTTGGAGTTAAGGGTCTTTGTGGATATAATCAACCTAAAATGAGGTCATACTAGTGTAGGGTGGGTCCTAAATCCAGTGGCTGATGTCTTTAGAGGAAGTGGAAAAGACACACAGAGGTGACCATGGGAAGGTGGAACAGAACTACAGTGATGCAGCCACAAGCCAAGGGCAGCTGGAGCCAGTGGGAGCTGGAGGAGGTAGGAGGGAGCCTCTTAAATTCATGCTGTTTTAAGCTATCTAGTTCCTGGTGCTTTGTTTCTGCAGCCCAGGGAAAAGAAGACACCATTTCTCTCCATAGAACACCCAGCCTGAGCATCCTCATTTTGGGCTGTGGTATGGGCATCTGCACATCCCAACAAGAAGGCACATGCTCGGTGCTATTGTCAGGGAAATGGATTCCACAAGGTAGTCTACAGTGGCCCAGAGTGATGATGAGGAGGGAGGGGAACTGCAAACAGTTTGGCAAGAAAGGTCCACAAGCCAATCCCTCTTTTTCTCAACAGAGCTTTTTCTAGAAAATACCATGTGTTTGTTCACAGCAGATACCCCGCATCCTGACTTAGATACAAGTCAAATGATATTTCCTGAATTGCAAGTGGGATTCTCCTTGCAAGTGATAAAAATAGGGCATTAGAAAACAAAAATCAAGGTCTTCATTGGAAGTTAAGAAGTTATTCCAAAAGAATGATTCAATCAGAGGACTATAAGATGAAACAGACAGAGCAACCTGCTCAAAATGTACTTATATTAAAATCTGGATAAAGGAAGTAGGGAATGTGCATAAACTTGGGGTGATTTGCTCAGAACAGAGGGTTTGGAAGATCTGGGGGCAGCATAATTGTAGCTTTGGCAAACCTTGCTAGTGGAAAGCCTAGAAACACAAAACCCAACTTGGCTTGACAAACAACTATCGACTCAGCATCTACCTGTGGTGACAGGAACAAACTAAATTTTAAAGGCAGCATCTATCTTACTTTCCAACAAATTCAACACCAATTGAAGCTGAAGGTTATGGGCAGGGTCTTTCCAATACTCTTTCCTGCTCTGTCCCTTCTCTGCATGGTTTTGTTTAAGAGAAAAGTCATGTGGGTGTTCATATGATTTCATGCTGAAGCCCTAAGGGAAGCTGGTTTCCTTGCTTGAGTGGTACAAACCAACTGAATGTGTTGACTTTTAGTTCAACTTCCAGCTTTTTCCTTCCCAATCTTGGAAGCTTCTCTTTTCACAGTGGCCCATGAGAACTGGGCATCCTTTAAAAATTGGAGATTGTGCCCAGTCATCCAAGGATGACCCAAAATTTGGGATTGAGCCAAACATTGGGACCATCTGTGACCGCTTTCCTCATAGGAGACCTTATAGATTGCACGTTTTGCTAAAACCTGCCCTTCACCTGTGAATTCACAGGTGAATATTGCTTTGTTAATTCCAAGGCGCACACTCAGGTGTGGTATGGCCAGAAGTGGCTTTGACCAGCAGAAGACTTTGCCAGTGGAATGTTTGTCTTCTGTCCAGTCTTCTGATTTATGGAGAATCAAGGCTAAGCATTTAATGAAACCACTTATGTCCATGAGATGTTTATTTCAGAGTACACCTTACAAGGAAGACACCTCTCACACTGCCTGGCTCCAGCATTTTGGTAATGCTCAGTCTAATTCTTGTCCCTGAGCAAGGCTCCTTTGAGGGACAGCAGTTGCTTGCACATTTGTGACTCAGTTAAGCCAGCTCAGGGTCTCCTTTCCTTTGAGATGCAGTGATTCATACTTGGAACCATCTGCAGATGGCTTTATCCCTCCCCATCTGCCTCCGGGAAAGAAGAGGGATAATTATGATATTAAGATACTGGGTCCATCTCCCCAGCAGATGGCGGGACCGACGGCAAAACAACACGGGGCTTTGTCAAATAATCCCCACGCCGCACCGTTTCTCATTCTGTGCACCTGTTTGAATAAACGTGAATTCCTGATTTCGGTCTTCATTTTATTAATAAGTTCATCATTTTCCCTCCCTTGCCTCTCTCTTAGGGAAAATTGCATTCCCCATCTCTTTTGAAAAGTGTCTTTGAACATGTTTCAATGACCAATCCTTTATTATATAGATACTGCCAGGCTATAAATAGAAATGCAAGCAGGTGTAATCTACCCCAACAAAGCAGAAGGGATTGCAACACAATTCCCTGATATTGTATTTCAATTACTTTACTAACCCAATTATCTGGGCTGCACCATCCCTGAATGGCCCCTGAAGACTAATTTCCTGTCTTGCATATGTTTACAATACTTAAAAACTGGAAAAGTTCCTGTGGTTTTTAATAAAATCTCCCCTGCGCCCAGCGGTCTCCGAAACTCAGGTCTCCTGGATGCCTTCAGCCCCCGGGCTTGTTTGGGCCATGGATTTGGCAGGAAGCTCCCACCCTGGGACTCTCTGGGATGCACAGCCTTCACCTCTTCCCCCAGGGAGGCAGTGAGTTTGTGCATTTGCCTGTAGGGCCTCCATGCAGGGCCATGCATGTCCACAGCTGAAGTCTCATCAATGAGCTATTGCCTGGCCATGGTCTGAGCCTGGCTCCATTCTCTCCTCCATGAGGAGGGGGTTTGCAGAGACTCGGAGGGGCAACACCCATCACCTACGAGTAACATGGGTGGGTTGACTGGATGTGCTCAACTGGAACCTGGGAATGGGGCTATATTTGAAAAAAGGATGTTTGCAGATGTAATTCAGTTAAGTAGCCATCCTGACCCTAAATCCAATGACAGTGTCCTTATAAACAAAGGAAAAGAGGCACGGACACAGAGAAGAAGGCTGTGTGATGATGGAGGCAAAGCTTGGGTGATGCAGCCACAAGCCAAGGAGCCCTGGGTTCCCCAGGAGCTGGGAGAGGAAGGAAGGAGCCCCCCTAGAACCTCCAGAAGGAACACATCCCTGAAAACACACTGATTTCTGATTTCTGGACTCCAGAACCCTGAGAGAATGAATTTCTGTGGCTTTCAACCACCTAGTTTGTGCTCATTTGTTATAGCGGTCCAAGAACACACATACAACCTGCCACACTGACCCTGCCTTTGAGTCCTGGGGGTTAATTCCCATTTCACAGAGGAGAGCAGCAGCCCTGCAGAAAGGCAGGGGCTTATCAGCAGGAAGAGCTGAGCCTGAAGTCAAGCCCTTCTCCTGCAGACCTAAGCACTGGGACCAAATGAACCCAGGTTGTGGAGCACATGGACATCCCAGGAGGGGCTGTGGTTGTACCCAGGCCACCCCAGCCTTCTGAACATACTGCCTACAGGCTGCTCCTCTCTGGCTTTCCCAGGGAAGGCATATGAGAAGGTCTGTGTGCAGCTCCCTCTGCAACTTCTCCCCCATAGGCTGGTTGAGGCCAGGGGTCCACTATAACCTTCCCATCCCCAACTCTTCCAATGCTTCTGCTTGGGGCCCCTAGAACGAGAACCCAAGGATGGGTTTGGGGCCAGTGGTTTCTATGGGAATTCAGCCCAATAACCTGGAAGGAAAGTGGGGTTGGATGCAAGAAAAGGAGGATCCCAATATTGAGGATGTTGTTGGGAGGAAGGTACTGGGGGCACTTGTGGACCCTCCCTGCATGCACCAAGGGGACCTGACCTCAGGTCCGTCCCAAGGAAGGGCCCAGAAGCTGCAGGCTCAATCCCCCAACTACCGTCTGTCTTCATGTGATGGACACTGCCCACACACCAGGCTCGTGTAGTGAATTACACATTGATCAGTTGTGTTATACATTGATCAACTGAGCTATGCATCGATCGGTCAAGTTATACATTGGTCGGTCAAGCTATGCATTGATAGGTTGAGTTATGCATTGATTGGTTGAGCTATGCATTGATCAGTTGAGCTATGCATTGATTGGTTGAGCTATGCATTGATTGGTTGAGCTATGCATTGACAGGTCAAGTTAGGTATTGATAGGTCAAGTTAGGCATTGATTGGTCAAGCTATGCATTGATCAGTTGTGTTATGCATTGATCGGTTGAGCTATGCATTGATCACTGGTGTTATGCATTGATCAGTCAAGTTATGCATTGATTGGTTGAATTACGCATTGATCGCTCAAGTTATATATTGATTGGTCGTGCTATGCATTGATTGGTTGAGCTATGCATTGATCAGTCAAGTTATGCATTGATCAGTTGAGCTATGCATTGATTGATCAAGTTTTGCATTGATTGCTCGAGTTATGTATTGACTGGTCATGCTATGCATTGATTGGTTGAGCTATGCATTGATCGATCAAGTTATGCACTGATTGGCTGAATTATGCATTGATCGCTTGAGTTATGCATTGATCAGTCGTGCTATGCATTAATCAGGTGACAAAACACTGAGACCAGAGGCTCTCAGGAACCTGTCCCTGCATTTCCCCTGGGGGCAAAGGCTCAGTTTTCATGAATTCAGTGTTTGCCTTATGGAAGTCACAGAAGAGAACAACTGAGAATATAGAGGTCGACTGTGTTCTGCTTCGAGAGCTTTAAGCTTTGCGGCTTGAGATAAATCATTCTTGGATGACGAAACTCAACTCTGGAATCCCACAACATGGAAAACCAAGCTTCCTCCACGTTCTTTAACAATGAAGTGCTGTCTTCAACGTGAATGACGGCCACATTCTGTGATCCTCTCTTGATGGGTGGAAATATTTTTTTCTTGAAGCAAAGAACGTGGCACACTGCAATTTACAAAGCATTTTAACTCCTTGTTTCAGACCCCGTGTTGAATGCCAGTGTGGAAATTCCATGGAGCGGCATGGAGATTTGGGGGTGATAAGTGCAGGAGCTGGTTTCAATGAAAACCTTCTCTTCATCTAGAAGAAAAGCAGGAATTCAAAGAAAAGTATAAAATGTCACCTAAGTCTTACAAATACCCATAAAGCTTATGACTCAGAGATTGGAATTTACATATTCCTTAAGCCAGGCATATTGGCTTGGTAGATAGATATTACACAACATGCTCGGTGTTTTGGTGTAAACCATCAGCATTTACGGATGGACAAGAGAACAGGGTCACTGGACATGCCCACCATACTCTCACCCTTAGAGCCGCAGATGCAGAAGTCCACTTTGGCAACAGAAGCTCTTTTTAACCTGCGGGATACTGATTACGTGCTTCGACTTGGCGGGCCTAGGCCGGGGGACCTGATCAGCCCCTGGGGAGGGTGGTGGGCACGGGCGGTAGCGCCCTCCACAGCCCCCCGGGCCTGAGAAAGTGAGGCCGGACACAGGCCCCATTTCCTCACCCAAAATACAATCGTTAAGGGAAGATTGCCAGAGAAAACCGCCCCCCTTACCTTGCCCGCCAACCCCGTTGCCAGAGCAACTCCCGCCACCGCCAGTGAGCATGCACCGTTGCCAGAGCAACTCCCGCCCCTTTTTCAAACAACCCCCGCCCTCTATGCCAGCCTATATAACTTGTGCTCACCCCTGAATAAAGGCTTGCTTGTTCTACTACCCTGAAAAGAGAGTGTCTCGCGTCCCTCTCTCGCCGCCCTCCATACCTTGCACGCCTCCGCCGGGGACTCGGCCAAGTCCCCCGCCTCACCCTCACCTCCGGGAAGAGCCGCCGCCGGTACCCCTCAAGCAACGCCGACCGCAGAGGGTTTCGTGGGTGCCCGCCCCTAGCTGCGACCGCATTAACCTAGAAAGACATATTCTGCTTTCACATTTCCCTTCTTGATTTAAATACATGCACCCTGACGTGGACTTGCTGACTAAAATTAGTAAGAACAATAAGAATAATAACCCACTGGCCGTTTTGCTCAGGTGTTCCTCATTGCAGAATCTGAGCTGTCTTTGTGCCTGAGCAGTTCTGACCCCACGTTGCAGAAAAGCCAGGCTGTAACCTGTGACTCGGTGATCAAGACACCCTTCCAACGCAAATCACCACCCCCAATTGTCCTCTTCAGCACCATTTTCCATGATCAAGACCTGGAGGAAGATGTCCATTTTTGATGCTTGCCAAGGCAGTGAACACTAAACCCTTCTGAGTGACGTATGTCTGCAGAGTGCGATTTTAACAAGCTAGCAGCAGAGCAGCTAATTAGTACCAGTCATTTTGTGACTGACACCACTTGCCAGTGTTTTCTATCGGTAACTAGAGGGAGTGTTCTCTCCTGCTAAGTCTAAGGTAAATATTAAAGAGTGAATTAACTGAGCTCTTGGATAGAAATTGCATTTCAGTAGTCTCTGGAGCTTTTCTAATTCGCAGGCTTGCTAAACCGAAGCCCAGCATATATTAGCAAAGAAAATATTGGAGGCTACACTATGATCCTCCCTTTTACCCTTTTAAGCACACAAGTTGGAGTATACAACTTCTTCTTGTACAAAGTTTGTTAAGTCTCTTTATTTTCAGAGACAGGAAAGCAAACACCTGTAGCTGTTCATCATGTTGCATCTTGTCGTTCAAGTTTATTTAGTGGCATGATTTAGAACACAAGTGCAAGGCATCTAAATGCATGAATAATGAAGCATGGCCTCATGAAAAATATGAAAGTAATAAAAAGCAATCCATCTACTGCCAATAACAAGGCCAATTGCCAGTGAACAAGGAGGAGGAAAAAAGTAAATTATCACTCAGGCAAATGTGCTGTAGCTCTCTTACCCATTATCCAATTCAAAACATTAAATCTGACTTCCTAAAAAATTACCTGGGATTCCCAAATGAGGTTTTGGGAACTTTGTATTTCCATAGCTAGGCAGAAAGACAGACAGTTGAGCAGATATTTGTAAAATGTTGAAGAAAGACATTTCTGCCCAGGAAGGTATTGGAAGGTGTCCAGGGCATTGTGAGAAGGCTTTCCCACTTGTGGGAAAGGGCAGAGGGGGCTAGGAGTGTGATTGTGGGCTTCCCAGACTCACAGAGATTTTGGGGTAACCCCATGTGCTGGGTTGAATCATGTTCCCCCAAAAGATGCATTAAAAGCTGACAAAATGCATTATACCAGAATAGGTAACAATGGGGATTTATTAACTTACAAGCTTACAGTTTTGAGGCTGTGAAAATGTCCAAATCAAGGCATCAACAGGCGATGCTTTCTCCTTGAAGATCAGCTCCTGGAGATCCTCAGCTTCTCTGTCACCTGGCCAGGCACATGGAGATGTCTGCTGGTCTCTGCTGGGAGGACCCACATGGTGTCCAAGGCAGAGAGCACCATGGATCTCCAGCAAGCCACCATGGAAGCCAGCAGAGGGTCATGGAGCAGACTTTTCCCAAAGGACACCAGAAGGAGCACAGAGGGCATTCCAGAATTCTGGTCTACCGCACTATGAAAGGACAAATGTGTCTTCTTTGAAGGCACCTCCCAAGGCTCATCACCAGTGAAGGCTGTGGTCAGTGAGGGCTCAGACAGGGCACAGGACACCTAGAGGCTCCACACCATGGGAGGGTTATCATCCGGGGACAGGGGCATCCGTGCTCAGCCAGGGCACTACAGTGCTCTCCAGGGCAGTGGTGCCTTGGCCCTTGTGGTGGGAAGGGAATCCCATGGATCTGAAGGTCCAGCTCCACTCAGCCAGCAGGAGGTCATGGGGTGTCCTCAGTCTCACCCGAGTAGGAAGGGGATAGATATGTGGAAATTGGCAAGACGTGGCATTCTACCTCAATCTGGGCATCTCCCTTAAGCGCTGGCACTGGCTTGGGTTGGAAATGTTGAGTGGGTTGCCCTAAGGTGTAGGGTTTCCTCAACTCTGCAGTGGAGAGAAATCATGAGGAAAGAAAGGTCAATGTAAAGAATAAAGAGGCTGTATAAATTTTCTCTGGTTGCAGTAACAGAGGGCTACAAACATGGTTTAAAACAACTCACACTTGTTAATTTGCAGTTCTTGAGGAGAGACGTCTGAAATGGGTCCACCGGGGAACTCAGGGTGTGACAGAGCTGCCTCCCTCCAGAGGCTCCAGGGGGGATTCCGCTTCCTTATGTTTTGCACCTTGGAAGACATCTGCATGTCCAGGCTCGTAGCCCCTTCCACCATCTTCCATGTACATCACCGGACCTCCGCTTTGGTCGTCCATCTCCTTCTCTGAGTCTTGCCTCCCTCTTATCAGGACTCTTGTAATTACCCTGGGTCCACCTGGAGAACCCAGAGTTTTCTCCCCATGGAAGGCATCATACTTACAGGTTCTGGGAATCAGAACTGGGAGATCCTTGGTGGCCACTGTTGAGCCAACCACAGGAGCTGCATCTTCTCCATGGGTCTGAGAATGGTTCAGGGGCAGCCAGCGGCTTGCTGCTGATTCCAAGCAAGCCAACAAAACACACTGGATGTGAGCAAGTCCTACAAACTCCCCAGGAGCACCCAGCCTCTGAGGGGGAAGGAAAAAGATTTACCCATTGTCCTATTGGCCTTGGAGAGTTTACTCTGCCTTCTTCCACACAGCCTCATCGGTAAAGACTTTCCCCCAGCCCAACTCCACAGAGCAGGCAAGAAGAGGGAGGATAATGATCAGCAAAGAATTAGATCACTTCACACCTTTTCCACTTGTAACAAAAGGAGATATTTGCCACATATGGTTCTCTGCAGCAAAGACATCAAAGAGGTATCCTCAACTTAGAGAAGCAGATTTAATTTCTCTGGTAAGGATTTCAATAACTAAAGATTATATTTAAAAGCCGTCTCCCAGGTAATAACCAGGCATCTTAGGGGGTAACTTCAAGTTTAGGAAATGCAGGTAATTGTTGGCATTAGCTTCAAAAGGAATTCCAGGTTTCAAGAGTCAATGGTGTCCTTGAATATTTCCAGGTAAATGCTATTTCAATGCAAAAATGCTGTTGTTTTCAGAGTATAAAAACAGGTTTATTTTTATTTGTGTGCTTTGATAGCCCAAATAAATAGAATTGGGTAGAATAAATTACAGTAAATTAAAGTAATTTATGCTCATGCAATCCACTAACTGCTTTCATTTACTCTCATTCTGTTCTCCCAAAAATATGCAGAGGCAGATGGAATAAATATTATTTCCATTGAGTAAGAGAAGTAGAGGTAAGAGATTTTTCAAATAATGCACAGATAGCAAGTTTCAGAGCTGAGTCTTGATCCCACATTACAGGAGCACAAACTTCTTGGGGATCCTAAACACAGAATTCTTGGTACAACATCACCCTAACATCTCAGGAGCAGGTAGATCTCCAAAGTCCATCTCCAGCAGGAACTACTCTGGATGGATCCTAAATAGAGAATTCTGGTGCATCTAAATCTGCGGTCGCAGTTGATTCGTCTGAGGGGGGGGGGCGGCCGGTTGCTGAACCCTCGGCTATCGGC
Organism: Choloepus didactylus; assembly: GCF_015220235.1. Classification (NCBI taxonomy): domain Eukaryota; kingdom Metazoa; phylum Chordata; class Mammalia; order Pilosa; family Megalonychidae; genus Choloepus; species Choloepus didactylus. Next base: position 259,332 of record NW_023637621.1, on the reverse strand, counting down.
GTTGCTTGGAGGGTACCGGCGGCGGGGGCTCTTTCCCGGAGGCGAGGGCGAGGCGGGGGACTTGGCCAGGTCCCCGGCGAGAGGCGTGCAAGGTGTGGAGGGCAGCGAGAAGGGAAAGATAAGACACTCTTCCTCCAGTAAGGGTAGAACAAAAGGACCTTTATTCCGGGGTGAGCACAGGTTATATGGGCTGGCATAGAGGGCGGGGGTTGTTACAAGCCAATGCTGAGGGGATAAAGGCTAGGATTGGTTCTGAGAGGGTGCGGAGGTTAGGATTGGTTCTAAGAGGGCACGGAGGTTGTTCCAAAAGGTGCAGGAGTTGCTCTGGCAACGGTGTCTGGCAACAATGTATGCGCACTGGTGGTGATGGGAGTTGCATTGGCAACGGGGAGTGTACGGGCAAGATAAGGAAGTGGGGGAAAGGGCGGTTGGGGGAAGGGTGGTTTCCTCCGGCAAGCCTCCCCTGCCAGTGGCATTTTGGGTGAGGAAAAGGGAGCTGCCTTGACCTCGCTCCCCAGGCTCGGGGGGGCTGCAGAGGGCACTAAACGCCCGTACCCACTACCCTCCCCAGGGGGTGATATCAGGTCCCCTGGCCCAGGCCTGGTAAGTCGAGGTACAAGCTCAGTCACCCGCATAAATCAGGCTTGTTAGGAGAAGGTCCCCAAAGCCCAACCCCTCGAGAGACCCTTGCAAGGATCATCTGTTTAATCTTTGCCCCACCTCCGCCAGGTGGGAGCTGGCAGTAATCCATTCCCTCATGAGGACATGGGAAGTGGCAGGGATTTGCCAAGACAATAGTTTGTCAACAAGCTCAAAGCATTGGTCTGATGAAGACACAAGCTCTCCATGCATCATTCTGCCTAGTGATTGCAGTTGGGAAATCTAAAATTCTGACCTTATCATTTTTTAAAATGTGTAAAACTTGTTAGCATGCTGCATATAAGAGCCACATTCCTTGAAATGCCTGATACACATTTTAGACATTAGAATTCACATTTATATATAAAGTTCAAGAGAGTCAGTGGGAATGTAAAGACCATGAAATCATGGGCTGCACAGCCCTAGTAGATTCACAGAGGTGTGGTCAGCTGGGAGCAGGTGGGAGCCTGGAGGGGCTCCTCACAGGCTTCCCAGCCTCCCAGGGGTATTTCCCCAAGGAAGTGGGGGTTTGTTTCCAAAGCAGCGGAATGGATTTATTAACTGACGCTTTCCCTCTGAGGTCTCCTCCCACAACCCATAAGTGCGGTCGCGTCTGCTGCTTCGGGGGGGGGGGGGGGCGGCCGGTTGCTGAACCCTCGGCTCTCGGCATTGCTCGGAGGGTACCGGCGGTGGGGGCTCTTTCCCGGAGGCGAGGGCAAGGCGGGGGACTTGGCCAGGTCCCCGGCGGTGGCGTGCAAGGTGTGGAGGGTGGCGAGAAGGGAAAGACAAGACACTCTTCCTCCAGTAGGGGTAGAACAAAAGGAGGGTTTATTCAGGGGGGTAAAGCCAAGAGCATTTATTAGGGGTGAGCACAGGTTATATAGGCTGGCATAGAGGGCGGGGGTTGTTACAAGCCAATGCTGAGGGGATAAAGGCTAGGATTGGTTCTGAGAGGGTGCGGAGGTTAGGATTGGTTCTAAGAGGGCGCGGAGGTTGTTTGAAAAGGGGCGGGAGTTGCTCTGGCAACGGTGTCTGGCAACAGTGTATACGCACTGGTGGTGGCGGGAGTTGCTCTGGCAACGGGGGGTGTGCGGGCAAGATAAGGGGGTGGGGAAAAGGCGATTCCCTCTGGCAAGCCTCCCCTAACAGTGGTATTTTGGGTGAGGAAATGGGGCCTGCCTCCGGCCTCACTTTCCCAGGCCTGGGGGGCTGTGGAGGGCGCTGTCGCCCGTGCCCACCACCCTCCCCAGGGGCGGATCCGGTCCCCTGGCCCAGGCCCGCCAAGTTGAAGCACGTAATCAGTATCCCACACATAAGCTCAGTCTAGCCATGAGAAAAACATCAGACATATCTCAATTGAGGGGTGTCCTGCAAAACACCTGGGCAATGCCCTTCAAAACTCTGATGGTCACCAGAAACAAGGAACATCTGGGAAACCATCTCAGGACAGAGGAATCCAAGGAGGCATGACAACTAAATGTCATGTGGGGTCCTGTGTCAGGTTGTGGGACAGAAAAAGGACTTCAGGGGAAAACCATGGAACTCTAAATAAACTATGGACTTTAGTTAATGATGATGTATGGTATTGGTTCATTAATTTTCACAAGCATACTGTATTAATGTAAGATGTTAATAATAGGGGGTCTAAGTGTAGGGTGCATGGAAGTCTCCATACTAGCTTCTTAGATTTTCTGTAAATCTAAAACGGTTGTAAAAACTAAAGTTTAATAGAGTATCATTTAGTGGTTTATCGTTATATATTATGTATGTATCATATAAGGTTGGTGTGTATATATATGTTATATATAATGTACATAAATATATAAACCCACATAAAATGAAACATATAAAACCCAAAGTTTAAATAAACCCATAAATGACAGAATCATGATCAGATGCAAAGTCAACCCAACTGATTTCAGTTCCGTGAAGTGTGATCCATGATGTGTGATTCAGACCTCAATCCCTTGGCCAAACTTTCCTTTGATATCTTTGTCAGAAAGGACCCTGCATTTGCCACAATCAGGAGAAACTTATTCTCCACCTCACAACCATTTTCTGCATGAAATTGTTTCTTGAGGGCATGAGCTTTGTAGATTTTAAGAAGGGGAGGTGGTAGAATCTCTTGAGAGTTGGCCTGTATGCTATTACTGATATTTTTACGACCTTTTAAAATGTGAAAACCACTGTGTGATTTTCAATATGAGATCAGAGCAGTGCGGTTTTTGTTTCTTTCCTTTCCTTTCCTTTCCAGTGGTTGAACATTCTGCGTAGATGGATGTTGTGTTCCAGATGGAAATTCAGGGCACGGGTGCAGGAGCTGGTTTCAAAGTGTCCCGTGTGCTCACCATGTGCAAGAAACTCAAAGCCCCTGTGTTTGCAGGGAAGACGGGGACCTCTGGGTTATTTGTTAAGTGCTGATTACATTTAGACTTGATACTTCACAGAAGAGAAAAATCTCCCTTCACTGGAATCATTTCAAGCAGGGGCTGGATTCCGTCTCGTTCCTTTGTCCTTTTGAGAACTCCAGCTTTTTAATTACGAAGGCACCAAAGAAAAGGAAATTAAACCACCCCCTTCCAACCCAGAATATTAAATGGACTGAAGCTCATAAAAATGATCTAAATCAGCAACAAGGCCTTTTTTTCCAGGGTCTTTCATTACCTGCCTCCATGATGCCTACGACAGAGTTTTCGGCTGAAATTAGGATGACTTTTTTGTTGTTCAGGACCTCATTTTGTAGGATTTGCTGCAGCTGAGTGATTCCTCTCTTCCAAGCTCTTCTTGGAGTTCATCCCAGTGGCCTGCCTTGGCTGGAAAGGGGGAGTTCACACTCAGCATCGCGGATGTCGTGAGCCCCAGAACCTCCGTCTGCTTGTTGGTGCTGTCCAAAGCCCCTGAGTGTGCCTGCGTTGTCTCCAACCCCGAAAGAAACCCCCTGGTTCAGGAGGGAGAGGGGCTCTGCTTTAGATCATTCCTGCCTGTTTTCCTGGTGCAAGTGTCTCCCAGGAGGGCTCAGCCAGTGTGTGGATTTCCACATGTGCACACATGAACAAAGCAACAATCCATAATTTGTACACACATGTATTGTTACATATTTGTACTGCACATGTACATACCCACAACACACAAACACACACATGCACATCCACACGTATGCACACATATATGCACACCCACATGCACGCAACACATGTATGCTGCAGTGCATACATGCACATAAGCACACACACCTACACATGAACATGTGTGTGTGCATATTTATACCCACACATGCCCACATGTGCACACATGCACACAGACACCCACAACACATGCACACACATGCACAGAAGCGCACATACCTATACATATGCACATGCCCATGCACACATACACACATGTACACACAGCACAAAAACACACACATGCACATTCACACATGTGTGCACACATATATGCACACCCACATGCACACATGTATGCTGCAGTGCACACATGCACATAAGCACACACACCTACACATGAATGCATGTATGTGCACACATTTACACCCATACATGCACACGTGTGCACACATGTACACAGACACCCACAACACATGCACACACACACAGAAGCACACACACTTATACATGTGCACATGCCCATGCACACATACACACATGTACACGCAGCACAGAAACACACACATGCACATTCACACACAATACATATATGCACACCAGACATGCACACAACTCAGGTACACTACACATACACACATGCACACAAGCTTACACAACTACACATGCACATATGCACATGCACATGCATATTTCCAAACATGCACACATGTACACATGCACACACAGAAGCACACACTTACATGCACAGATATGCACACGTAGGTACAAAACATGTACATGCAAGCACACCTACACACATATGAATTTGCATACATGTATATACATGCATGCACATGTGTACACACACATGTACACAGTGCACACCTACACAGATATGCATGTGCACACATAGCCACACATGTACACACATACACAAAACACATGTACACACATTCACACCTACACACATGCATGTGCACACACATATCTGCACACACATGTACACATGCACATGGACTGGGTCCTTAATGGAGTGATCTTGGAGGAATGAGATGGGGGCAAGACAACTGATGAGAGGAAGAACAGGAAATCCTGGAACCTTCCGGAGACCTTCTCTGGCTGGACTCCACACCAGCTCTACCCATTGGAGTCCTCCACATCCTCCTCACATCCTAACATGGCCCTTGGAGCTCTTCCCACTTTGCCTGCTTCCGTTGTGCCATTGTCTGCTGTGTCTGTCTTGTCTGCTGTTTGGGAGCCCCCGAGGGAAGCCCTGGGTGACTAGACAGCCCCGTGGGTCACCGCAGCCACCAGCCTCTGCATTCCAGCCTGGCTTCAGCTCCAAGGTCAGCAGCATCTGTGGTCAGCAGAATCACAGACCCAAAAACCGTCCATGCCCTAATCCCGTGAACCTGGGGATGTGTTGCTTTATTTGCTCTATGAGTTTCTGGGGCTACTGTTACAGGGTATGAGAAACTGAGAGGCCTACATACAGAAATGTATTGTCTCACCATTCTGGAGGACAGAAGTCCAAAATCCAGGTGTCAGTGGGCCCATGCTACCTCTGAAACCTCTGGGGGAGGCTCCTTCCTTGCATTTTCCAGCTTCTGGGGTTTGCCAGCTGTCCTTGGGTTCCATGGCTTGTGGCCACATCACCCCATCTGTGCCTCTGTTGTCCCATGACTCTCTTTCTTGACTCCATGTCCACTTGATGTTCTTCTCTCTGTGTCTGTCTGTCCATGTCCAATTCCCTCTTCTTATAAGGAGAGCAGTCACATTAGTCCAATATAACCTCATCTTCACTAATTCCATACTCAAAGGACCTATTTCCAAATAAAGCCATATTCACGGGACTAGGGGTGAAGATTTGAACCTGTCCTTTGGGGGACATGGTTCAACCCACAACACACACCAAAAGGGACCCTGCAGACAGGATGAAGTTAAGGACCCTGAAATGGGGAAATTATCTGGATTATCTGGGTGGCCCAATGTCTTCACAAGTGTCCTTATCATAGGGAGGGTCTGAGTTAGAGAAGGAGACGTGACAATGGAAGCAAAGGTTGGAGTGATGTGAGCTCATGAGACAGGAATGTGAACAGCTTCTAGGAGCTGGAAAAGTCAAACAAACAGATTCTCTCCTGAAACATGCGGAAGGAGCCAGCCCTGACAACACCTTCATTTTAGCCCAATAAGGCTTCTGACTTCCAGAACGCTAAGGTAATAAGCCTGTATGGGTCAAGCCACTACGTTTGTGGTAATTTGTTTCAGCACCAAGTGAAGAGTCACCCAGTGTGTGCTAATTTATCTATAAGGGTTGAGAAGTCAGTGAGCGAGTAGAGGCTAGGAAATACATGGTCCCCTGGCCATGCCACAGTGTTATGCCTGAGCAACCTCGCTTCTTTTTGCACAGACCCCTTTCACCGCTGGTGCACTTGACACTAAGTAATTTTGCCGCACTGCCATCAACAGCCCCTGCTGTTTATCTTTGCATTCTAGCAGGTGGGATTTCAGGGGGAATTGGCACGTTGATTTTCCAGGGGTGTGACTGGATCATTTGCAGCTCTCCCCTCCAGGATCTCCAGGGATGTAGGGAGAGAGATGTTGGAGAGAATGACATCTCCCAGCAGGGGGCACTAGACCAACACGGATCTCATTTCCGGCCAGCTCCTGGGCTGCCAGCCTCAAATATGCAAATGTTTCCAAGGTTGCCTGATATGGACCTAAGAACAGGACCATGTTCTCTATACTGGGGGAAAAGAAAGAATTAAGGTAATTCCCCAGCCCCAAGGATTTAAGCCCACCAGGTCATCAATTTCCTGAAGCTCTGAGAGCCACGCACAAGAACAGCAGAAAAGTAAAAACCAACTGATTGCCTTTAAATATCCATCATATAATTTTTCAGACAGGAGACACACAGCTGGGATCCCTGGGGTTGGTTCCCAGCACCCAGGGGCAGTTCTGGAAGATGACCAGTTGCTGAAATGGGGAGCAGATTTTCGAGCCCCTGGATGTGTGCTCTTCAATCATAGAAATGACAGGGCTACTCAGAAGGGGGTTGGGACTCTCAGCTTTGAAACTCCAAAGCCACACAGGCACCAAAGAATCTGCTCAAATGCCAGGTTTGAAAAAAATCACTTTAATTAAATATTAGTATTATCATTAAAATCTGTGCTTCTCTAAAAGCAGTTCCATCAATTTATTCTATTTCTCCTGCTGTTTTCTCTCCCCTGGGAATTAACCCATAATTTCCATCTCATCTGCTTTGCTATTTCTTTCAACACCTCGTCTTGTGGTTCCTTCATCCTCCCTAGTCAGAAGAAAAGTATCTGCTGAGAACTTTTGGTGGATAAATTTATCTGCGTGCAGAAAAAACAAAGACTACTTATTTCACCAGCTCAGAAAACTCTTCTTTCACAGGGACCAAGGAGTGAAGAGAGATGCAAGAACAAAGTAGGAAAAAATAAAAACAAAAGAAAAAAACTGAGAACTAATGTAGAAACAAGGACGGGGGAAGTAATAAAAGCTCAGTTCAGAGCAGGAGGATTTTTACCAAGACTTCCCAAGAATCTGAGAGGAAAATGCTATTAAGCAAAAATGAAAATGAAAAATCATACCAGATGTTCTCATTCTCACAGCTGAAGAAATGAACTCAAGGTCACACCCAGAAAAGGAAAAATAGCCATGATGCTTAAAAAAAGAGATACAGGAGGAAAATGTTTATTTTTATTACCTAATATCCAATTTAAGTATTAACAGCTACAGTTGCCATCAAAAAAACATGCCAGAAACCTCTTTAAAGACTAAAGTGTATCTGAATGGAGTCAAGCAAATCAAAACAGCCATTTTTGCAGACGTTTTGCTGAGCACAGCCCCATCTGTTGATGACTCATAGCATATTTCCAAGGAATATTTTATTAATGTCATTTCTAACACCACAGACAACCTCACTTCTCTTCACCTATCATCCAAATTGGATAATGCATTTTTGGTTCTGCAGTCGCAGTTAAATCGTCTGGGGGGATGGCGGCCGGTTGCTGAACCCTCGGCTCTCGGCGTTGCTCTGAGGGTACCGGCGGCGGGGGCTCTTTCCTGGAGGCGAAGGCGAGGCGGGGGACTTGGCCAGGTCCCCGGCGGTGGCGTGCAAGGTGTGGAGGGTGGCGAGAAGGGAAAGACAAGACACTCTTCCTCCAGTAGGGGTAGAACAAAAGGAGGGTTTATTCAGGGGGGTAAAGCCAAGAGCGTTTATTAGGGGTGAGCACAGGTTATATAGGCTGGCATAGAGGGCGGGGGTTGTTACAAGCCAATCCTGAGGGGATAAAGGCTAGGATTGGTTCTGAGAGGGTGCGGAGGTTAGGATTGGTTCTAAGAGGGCGCGGAGGTTGTTTGAAAAGGGGCGGGAGTTGCTCTGGCAACGGTGTCTGGCAACAGAGTATGCGCACTGGTGGTGGCGGGAGTTGCTCTGGCAACGGGGGTGTGTGGGCAAGATAAGGGGGTGGAGAAAAGGCGGTTCCCTCCGGCAAGCCTCCCCTAATGGTGGTATTTTGGGTGTGGAAATGGGGCCTGCCTCCGGCCTCACTTTCCCAGGCCTGGGGGGCTGTGGAGGGCGCTGTCGCCTGTGCCCACCACCCTCCCCAGGGGCGGATCCGGTCCCCTGGCCCAGGCCCACCAAGTTGAAGCACGTAATCAGTGTCCCGCACCTTTCTTTTTCAATTTGTGTTTTTAAGCGGCGATGGACTGCTTCCACAATGGCTTGTCCCTGAGGATTATAGGGGATGCCGAAATGATGGGTGATGTTATATAACCGAAGAAAGGCCGCAAAGGAGGCACTGCGATAGGCAGGCCCATTGTCCGTTTTTAGGTCCCAGGGGACTCCCATGAAGAGAATTCCCTGTCTTAGGGCCTTGATACAGTGTTTGGCCGTTTCCCCGGCAAGGGGGACTGCATAACACATGGCCGAGAAGGTGTCGATTATTACATGCACATATTTGAGGCGCCCAAAGGACGGAACGTGAGTTACGTCCATTTGCCATCTAGAATTGGGTTTCAGGCCTCGTGGGTTGACTCCCTGAGGTTGCAGGGGGCCAAGCGGCGCAAAGGGCGCACAAGTTGTGCAAGTGCGGACAAGATGTTTACAGGTGTCTAGGGGGAGGCCACATAAATGATGTAACGACGTAGCCGAAAAGTGAAACCTGGAATGCAATAACTTGGACTGGTTAATAGCATCTCCCGGAGGGGCTGCCATGTGGGTTAGCATAGCTTGGGTATTCTGAGCTGAGACCGCTTGGTCTACTATACTATTGCCATTAGCCAGGGGCCCCGGAAGGCCTGAGTGACTACGAATGTGGCTAATGAACCAAGGATCCTGTCGATGCTCCAGGATGCTCCTGAGGTCAGAAAGTGCTTTATCAATGGCCGAGTTTCCCGGGAAAAAGGTGGAAAACGCGAGGACTCGGCAGACCTGATATGTGTAGAGGCTGTCTGTGAAAATGTTTACTGGGTGATTACAGTGGGTGTTTAGCGCGTATGACACTGCCAGAATTTCCCCCACTTGGACTGAATGAAGGTTGACATAACTGAATAGGCGGGGTTCCGGGTGGTCCTGGGAATAAGAGAGGAAGGCGAAACGGGTTTTGGAGGCGTCAGTGAAGACGGTAGTGGCACCCGGGATGGGTGCAGAGGAGGGGAAAGGATGGAAGGGGCTGCGGAAGGGAAGCTTGGTGAGCCCCTGTAACAGTCGATGGCTAGGATAGTGGCAGCTGAATTCCCCCTGAAATCCTTCTAAGAGGATTTGCATGTCCGGGTTATCACGTATAAGCAGGCGGGTTTGGCCTGCGTCCAGGGGCCAAACAATTTTTTCCGGCGGCTCTTCAAATACATGAACAGCCAGGGTGACTAGATCTGAAGCTAGGCTGATCCAGAGCCGCACTGCGGGGCAAATTTTCCTAAGCCGGCTTTTAGCAGGGTGCACCCAAAGTAGAGGGTCTTCCTGCCACAGGCAGCCCATGGGTGTGCCGGGCGTAGGAAGAATGAGTGCTATAAGATTGCGCTCTCTAGTGCTGAACCTGTTGAGACAGCAGGCGGCGAGTGCCTTGTTAATGGAGGCAATGGCTTCCTTTGCCTCCTGGGTGAGCTTAATGCGCCGGGAGATTGCTAGCGGCGGGGCTTCAGGGACACTTAGCAGCATAAAGAGTGGTTGGAGCTGTGCGGTGGTGATTGGCAACGCAGAGCGGAGCCAATTGATCTGGCCACAGAGCTGTTGGAGCTCAGTGATAGTGACCCGATCCGGTATGTCCAGCTGGGGAGCGGACGGGGCAATGGTTTTATCAATACTAAACCCTAAGAAGGCTAATGGAGGCACAATTTGAACTTTTTCGGGCTGAACCGTAAGGCCGAGGTCAGCTAAATTAGTGGTGAGGTCTTTGAGGATTAGAGGAAGTGCCTCGGCGTCCTCAGAGGCCACCAAGATGTCATCCATGTAATGGATGAGCATGGCCTGCTTTCGCAGGGGGGCCACTGCGTGATTAACATACATTTGGCAGATGGTTGGACTGTTACGCATCCCTTGAGGGAGGACTTTCCATTGGTACCTGCTAGCCGCGCCCGCGTGATTGGGGACGGGGACTGTAAAGGCAAAGCACGGGCGGTCTCGCTCATGTAGCGGGATGGAAAAGAAACAGTCTTTGATGTCAATGGTGGCTACATGATAGTGGGCCGGTGCGGTCGGGGTTACTGCTTCTAGGGGGAGTGGCGGCCGGTAGCCGAGCCCTCAGCTCTCGGGGCTGCTTAAAGGTTACCGGCGGCGGGGGCTCTTTCCCGGAGGCGAGGGCGAGGCGGAGGACGTTGGCCAGAGTCCTCGGCGAGAGGCGTGCAAGGAGGGCGGCGATAAGGACAAAAACACTCTTCATCCAGTAGGAGTAGGCGCCAAAGAGATTTATTCAGGGGTGATTACAGGTTATATAGGCTGGTAAGAGGGGCAGGGCTGGAAAGGAGGTGAAGTAGCCTAAAATGGCAATATTGAAGGGAGAGGGGCTAGGATTGGTTCTGAGAGGATTCAGGAGCCGTTGCAGCGGGCGGGGGTTGTTCTGGCCACGGTGCATGCGCACTGGCGGTGGCAGAAGTGGCCTTGGCACCAGGGAGCGAGTGGGTAAGATAAGGCAGTGGGGAAAGGGCAGTTGGGAGAAAGGCGGTTTCCTCCGGCAAGCCTCCCCTGCCAGTGGCATTTTGGGTGAGGAAAAGGGAGCTGCCTTGACCTCGCTCCTCAGGCTCGGGGGGGCTGCAGAGGGCACTCACGCCCGTACCTACTACCCTCCCCAGGGGGTGATATCAAGTCCCCTGGCCCAGGCCTGGTAAGTCGAGGCACAAGCTCAGTCCCCGCAATTCCCCTTTCTTTTCTAATTAGAGGAAGAGGCTTTACCGGAGAGGCCCGCTAAGGGTGAGGGAAGGGGGAGGTTAGGGAAGGGAAAAAGGGGTTGACGGTGGCTCAGCGAGGCTGGAGCTCAGTGTTGGTGTGGTGCCCGGGCGCTTGACAATGGCTCCGCTGCAGCGGGCTGGGAGAAGGTGAGGGGTTTAAAGTTCAGGGGTTTAAAGTTCATGGGTTTAAAGTTCAAGGGTTTAAAGTTCATGGGTTCAGAGAAGCTGGAACTCGAGGTGAGAGCGATGTTCAGGTGATTGAGAAGGGCCTCGCGGTCGGCGGGTTGACCGGTGGCGTTGAGGTCGCGGAGGGTTGGCTGTCATCTTGGAGTGGGGGGCGTCAGAGGTGGCGAGTCGCTGATACTGGATTTGCACGAACGAGGAAAAAATGGTATCTGTTTGTTTTCTTACAAGCTGGACAATTTTGCGGATGAGGCAGGGTCCTAAGATGAGAGCTAGAATAATTATTAATAGGGGGCCAAGAAAAGGAAGGATGTATGGGAGGATGGGAGTGAAAAAACTGGACCAATAATTGGTGGCTTCACGATCTCTTTTACGCTTTTCCAGTCCTTCTCGGACCCTTTTCAGGCTGTTCTCGACGAGACCTGTGGAATTGGCATAAACACAGCACTCTTCTCCTAGGGCGGCGCAGAGGCCTCCTTCTTTGAGGAGGAGAAGGTCAAGACCTCGGCGGTTTTGGAGCACGACTTCAGAGAGGGAATTGACAGAATTTTTTAGATGGTAAATAGCGTTTTGTAAGTGACGAATGTCCTCGTCAACAGCCGCCCTGAGGTGAGTTAGGGCGGAGCCTTGACTGGCTAGTGCAGCGATTCCGGTGCCAGCGCCGGCAAGACCTAGGAGGGAGGCAATTGTAAGGACGGTGATGGGCTCTCGCTTTTGCAGAAGGGCAGGAGCTGCAGTTCTTTCCAGACGGAGGAAGAAGTCTTCTTCGCTGTGGTATAAGACCCTAGGGATAAGGACAATTAGGAGGCAAGTTTCTTTATATTCGCTGATGATATTCGTGCTGAGACAGGGGGTAAGTCCTGTAGAGGAGCAGAGCCATTGGGAGGAGTTATGAGGAATGAGAAATTTTGCAGAGCTGCTGGGAGATGAGTAGCTGGCACAGGCAGTGAGGTCGGGAGAGTTACTGGAGCGAGGGCGGACGCACTTTCCTGTATAGGAGACTGAATGAAAGGTCAGGGGGACGGCAGAGGTATTCCAACTGCATTCCGAGGGGCTGTCTTCTGTGCTTTCTGAAAAGGAGAGGTTGGAGGCAACGGGCTCGTACAGTGAGGAAGAGGTGGAGAGGCAGAGCCAGCAGGAGGAGGTAAAATTGGGGTTGGAGGAGTTTACTGAGGCAAAGGCGGCTTGGATGAGGCTGAGGAGGGGAGAGGAATAACGAGAAGGGGGCAGAGGAAGCTGGGGTGGTGGGGTTGGCGATGCGCTGTTTGTAGCTGAGGTGCGGCCTCCGGATGTGCTGCTTGTACTTGAGGTGCGGCTGGAGGGCTGTGGAAAAAGGGGGTTAATGACTTTATTGGGACCTATGCCAGAGGGTGTATTTAATGCAGTATTTTGGCATGGTTGGCTTACAGCCTCCTTTTTTATTAGAATAAGTGATCCTCGGTTGGTTCCTCTCTCATAGATTCTGAAGCCTTTAAGTTTGACCGAGTAACCAGGAGGGATCAGTGGGGAGCTGCACTGTAAGATTAAGATGTGTGCAGGATCCCTTACTTTCTTGGCTGAGCCAGTTAACAGTAGGGAGTTTGCACCCTGTAGGGGCCCACTTTAAGGTAAGGTAATGATTAGGAACAGGAGACTTCCAATTAGTGGCTAATGTTTCACACCCCCAGTATGCACAGTAGTACTCGTTGGGGGAATTACAGTACGATTTTCCAGGATTTGAGGATGGGCACATGTAATATTGGGCCTGGGGATCACTTACCTTTTGAGTGCAGGTTTCTTCGACTCTGGAGACAAAGGTGGCGAAAGGCTTACTCGGTTTCTGAAAGAGCTTGGTGAATTTATTAGGCCGACAGGCAGAGCAATTGGCAAACGCGCGTAAGGCGATTCCCCAAAGGATAGGCCAAAAGGTGGCAGGTGCATTAATATAGGCAGATGCATTTATAAACGCTCCAGTGCTTATATAGGCTTCGGGGGGATGATAGACTCCAATGGCTGCATCTTGCTCACTTTGCTTAGCTGCTTCTGCCTGGAAGTGAGCACGCCAGTCAACAAACTGACCGGGGTTGAAAATTGAACGGGCAAGCGAGGCCCAGTCTTGGGGGATGCAATAGTTCATGGCGAGATCCTGTAGTATTTGGGAAGCATATGGGCTACCTAACCCGTCCTCCTTGACGGCCTTGCGAAGCTGCTTGATAGTATCTAAGTCAATGGGATACCAGTCATGCGGCCTCTGTGGGGTGGGGGCAAGGTTAAGAGGAAAACAGCGAAAAGCACGAGAGAAAGGAGGACACGCTTGCAGAGGACTTGGCGCGGGAGTGGGGGTAGGGGGAGCGTTGCCCCAAGGGTTGCCTTGAGGTGTAGAAGGCAGCCAGGGGTTGTTAGTCGGTAGGGTGGGAGGAGCTGCCGGTAGCGGCTCCGAGGGGGAGCTTGTCGAAGGGAGAGGCGGGAGTGGGAGGCCCCAAGCGTCGCAAGATGGCGGCGTGGTAGGCGTGGCTAAGACACAAGATGGTGGATCAGCCCCGCCCTGTGAAAGGGTGGGGTTCAAGGCATAAGATGGTGGACTAGCTCCGCCCTGTGGAAGGGCGGGGTAAAGCGCATGCGGTTTCCGGCCCAGCTTAGGGCTGATGTCATCACCGGAACATTTCCTCCCCTCGATGGAAGAAGAAGGAGGAAGTTCGCCATCTTGGCGTGGCGCAGTGTTATTTTGCTTTTTGGGAGTCACCTCGAGCGCGTTGTTAATCTGCTCGACTAGGGACTCCGTGTCCGAGTCATGATTTGAATTAGTATCGCTATCTGAGTCTGTTGGCTGGGTTGATAGGGCCTCTTTGGATTTAACGGGGCCTCTATCAGGGGGGAGGGAGCCTTGAAGGCAGGAGCGGATGGTTATCAAGGTGGGGAGCAAGCCGGGAGGGAAGCGCTTGCTCTCATGTTCCATGGCATTAGTGACTCGATCAATAAGGCGATCATAAGTAACAGGGTCCCAAAGATGGCAAGTGGTGAGCCATGGGTTAAAGGGCAGCAGGAGATCCCAGTATATCTGCAGCTGCCGGACAGACACTTTACAGCGATGCGTGTCTAGGAGACCAGCCAGAGCACGAACTTGAGGTGCCTGACATGTAGATATACGATTACCCATAGCTGAGGAGAGAGGAGGGGGAGTTGTTCCCGAGCCGGGCCGGCCGGCTGGCAGGGAGGAGAAGGAGGAGTAGTTTATCGAGCAGAGAGAATGAGATAAACTGTGGCTGCAAGGCCGAAGGAGACGGCGAGAGCGGAAAGCAGTGCCCTTTGGCAACGAGAGCAGTCAGGGGGGGGCAGTTGCAAAGAGGCACACGGCACCAAATGAGGAAATAAAGATACAAAGAACTACAGCAAAGTAATGGAGGGGAAGAGGGAGAGTGTTAGGAGGGACGGGGGTCATAGAAGTGCGCATACAAGAGGACGAAGAGAGCGTGGGGGAAGGGAGGAGTTCCTACTGGATGAAGAGAGCGTGGGGGAAGGGAGGAGCGGCTTCGGAGCAAGGAACCTCCCACGGCTCCGGAAGCGGCGAGGGAGAGGCGGCCCTTTACCTTGCAGGCGAGGAAATGGGAAGCTGGAGGGGCGTCCGGGCGAGCGGGTGACTTGCCAAACTGTCGTGTGGAGACGTTCCTCACACGGGGCACCAGTTGCGGTCGGGGTTACTGCTTCTAGGGGGAGTGGCGGCCGGTAGCCGAGCCCTCAGCTCTCGGGGCTGCTTAAAGGTTACCGGCGGCGGGGGCTCTTTCCCGGAGGCGAGGGCGAGGCGGAGGACGTTGGCCAGAGTCCTCGGCGAGAGGCGTGCAAGGAGGGCGGCGATAAGGACAAAAACACTCTTCATCCAGTAGGAGTAGGCGCCAAAGAGATTTATTCAGGGGTGATTACAGGTTATATAGGCTGGTAAGAGGGGCAGGGCTGGAAAGGAGGTGAAGTAGCCTAAAATGGCAATATTGAAGGGAGAGGGGCTAGGATTGGTTCTGAGAGGATTCAGGAGCCGTTGCAGCGGGCGGGGGTTGTTCTGGCCACGGTGCATGCGCACTGGCGGTGGCAGAAGTGGCCTTGGCACCAGGGAGCGAGTGGGTAAGATAAGGCAGTGGGGAAAGGGCAGTTGGGAGAAAGGCGGTTTCCTCCGGCAAGCCTCCCCTGCCAGTGGCATTTTGGGTGAGGAAAAGGGAGCTGCCTTGACCTCGCTCCTCAGGCTCGGGGGGGCTGCAGAGGGCACTCACGCCCGTACCTACTACCCTCCCCAGGGGGTGATATCAAGTCCCCTGGCCCAGGCCTGGTAAGTCGAGGCACAAGCTCAGTCCCCGCAGGCCGGGATGGCTACCAGATGGGGGAGGCCAGGCTGCGGGGAACCCATGGGAAGAATATGCTTATTGATCTCCCGCAGATCATGGAGGAGCCTAAATTTCCCTGTGGCTTTTTTATGAATAACAAATACTGGCGAATTATAGGGACTAGTAGAAGGTTCTATGTGGCCTGCGTCTAATTGTTCTTGAACAAGGGCTTGGAGTGCAACTAATTTGTGCGTGGGAAGGGGCCACTGCTCTACCCATATAGGTTCCTCAGTATCCCACTGCAGAGGAACGGGCGCTGGAGGTGTTAAACGAGCAGTGGCGCACATTATTGGGGGGAGCTGCGTGGTAAGCACTGCCCCAGAGGCGGCGAGGATATCACGGCCCCATAAAATTTGGTCTATGGTGTGTAGGAACAACGGGCGGAAGGTGCCTGAGTGGCCTTCTTCATCCTCCCACTTAATGGGTCCCATGGCCTGAAGAGAAGTGGAGGTACCAGTGGCTCTCACTACCGAGGGACCATCGAGAACCATGCACATGGTAGCATACTGAGCGGGCATGCAAGAGACTTCTGCCCCTGAATCGAGCGTGCCCATATACCATTGCCCCCCTATTCTTAATTTACGGGTAAGCTTTTCCAGAGTGATAGGGACTGTCCAGAGAAGCATTTTATTGCCGGTGAGGTGATGGGTTTTATTAGAACCGGCCGGCATGCTGCCTCTTAGGGGCGGGGCTGAGGCTTGCCCCGCTTGGAGTTTAAAGCTTGCTCAGCGCCTTGGTGCTGATTAACACCGGGGCAGCGGCAGAGGGTTTTGGGGTTAATTTTGCAATCGCGCGCCCAGTGATAGCCACGCTGACAGCGTGGGCAAGGAGTGGGAGGGGGGCGCCCATTGCGCTGCATGAAAGGTGGGCGGTTGACCTCCGCATTGGGGCACTCCCGGGCAAAATGGCCGCTCTGCCCGCACTTAAAGCAACCGGTGGTGGCGGCTAAGGCGGCAGTGACAGCGCCAGAGACAGCCTGGGCTAGGGACGCGGCAGCTGGGTCAAAGGCGCTGCAGGCAAGTACCCAATAGTGCAGGCTCTTCTCCCGCAAGGGAAGGATAGCCTGCTTGCAAGGGGGATTGGCTCCCTCGAGAATGAGTTCTCGAGCCAGAGCCAGTTGGGCCTGGGGATCACTAACTTTTCGAGCGCAGGTTTCTTCAACCCTAGAGACAAAAGTGGCAAAAGGCTCATTTGGCTCCTGGAGAAGCTTGGTGAATTTACTAGGCCAACAGGTGGAACAGTTGGCAAATGCTCGCAAGGCGATTCCCCGAAGGATAGGCCAAAAGGTGGCAGGTGCATTAATATAGGCAGATGCATTTATAAATGCTCCCGTGCCCAAGTAAGCTTCGGGGTGATGATAGACTGCAGTAGCTGCGTCTTGCTCGCTTTGCCTAGCTGCTTCCGCCTGGAAGTGGGCACGCCAGTCAACGAACTGGCCGGGGCTAAGGATGGTACCGGCAAGCGAGGCCCAGTCTTGGGGGAGGCAAAAGTCCATGGCGATATCCTGCAGTATTTGGGAAGCGTATGGGCTACCTAACCCGTCCTCCTTGACGGTCCTGCGAAGCTGCTTGATAGTATCTGAGTCAATGGGATACCAGTCGTACGGTTTCTGTGGTGTGGGGGTAAGGTTAAGAGGAAAGCAGCGAAAAGCACGAGAGAAAGGAGGACGCGCTTGCAGAGGGCCTGGCACAGGGGTGGGGGCAGGGGCAGCGTTGTCCCAAGGGTTGCCTTGAGGTGTAGAAGGCAGCCAGGGGTTGTTAGTCGGCAGGGTGGGAGGAGCGGCGGCAGCTGCTGGTAGCGGCTCCGAGGGGGAGCTCGCCGAAGGGGGAGGCGGAAGTGGGAGGTCCCAAGCGTCGCAAGATGGCGGCGCGGTAGGCGTGGCTAAGACACAAGATGGTGGACTAGCTCCGCCCTGTGAAAGGGCGGGGCCTAAGGCATAAGATGGCGGACTAACTCCGCCCTGTGAAAGGGCGGGGCCTAAGGCATAAGATGGCGGACTAGCTCCGCCCTGTGAAAGGGCGGGGTAAAGCGCATGCGGTTTCCGGCCCGGCTTAGGGCTGACGTCATCACTAGAGCACTTCCTCCCCTCAGTAGAAGAAGAAGGAGGAAGTTCGCCATTTTGGAGCAGTCTGGGGGGGCGGTTGCAAAGAGGCACACGGCGCCAAACAAAGAAACAAAGACACAAAGGACTACAGCAAAGTAATGGAGGGGAAGAGGGAGAGTGTCAGGAGGAATGGGGGACATAGGAAGAGAAGACGAAAGGTAGTCGGGGGCAATAGCCGGGTTAATATGGGAAAGGAGGAGCAACCCGGGCATGGAGCGGCGAGGGAGAGGCAGCTCCGGACGTGGAGCGGCGAGGGAGAGGCGGCTCCGCGGGGCGGCGAGGGAGAGGCGGCCCTTACCTTGCAGGCGAGGAGAAGGGGAGTTGGAGAGGCGTCCGGGAGAGCGGGTGGTTTTACTGGACCGCTGTGTGGAGAGGACCAGCCTCACACGGGGCACCAGTTGCGGTCGCAGTTAAATCGTCTGGGGGGATGGCGGCCGGTTGCTGAACCCTCGGCTCTCGGAGTTGCTCTGAGGGTACCGGCGGCGGGGGCTCTTTCCCGGAGGCGAAGGCGAGGCGGGGGACTGCGGTCGCGTTTGCTGCTTCGTGGGGGGGGGGGCAGCCGGTTGCTGAACCCTCGGCTCTCGGCGTTGCTCTGAGGGTACCGGCGGCGGGGGCTCTTTCCCGGAGGCGAGGGCGTGGCGGGGGACTGGGCCCTAGTCCCCGGCGGAGGCGTGCAAGGAGGGCGGCGAGAAGGAGCAGGCGGGACACGGTTCTTTTAGGGTGTGGAAAACCAAGAGAGAGAGAGAGAGAGAGCTTTATTAGGGGAGAGCACCAGCTTATATTGGGTGATTAGGGGGCGGGGTAGCTGTAGAGGTCAAAGGCTTGGATTGGTTCAGAGAGGGTGCAGAGGTTGATAGACAGGGGGCGGGAGTTGTTCCGGTAACTGAGCATGCTCACTAGAGGTGGGGGAGTTGCTCTGGCAACGAGGAGTGTCCGAGCAGGACAAGGGGGTGGGGAAAAGGCGGTTCCCTCCGGCAAGCCTCCCCCAACAGTGGTATTTTGGGTGAGGAAATGGGGCCTGCCTCCGGCCTCACTTTCCCAGGCCCGGGGGGCTGTGGAGGGCGCTGTCGCCCGTGCCCACCACCCTCCCCAGGGGCGGATCCGGTCCCCTGGCCCAGGCCCGCCAAGTTGAAGCACGTAATCAGTGTCCCGCATTTCCCCCTTCTTTTCAAATTAAAGGGAGAAGCTTACCGGAGAGGTCCGCCAAGGGATGAGGGAAGGGGACGGTTGGGGAGGGGAAAAAGGGGTAGACGGTGGCTCAGCAAGGCTGGAGCTCAGCGTTGGTGTGGCGCCCGGGCGCTCGACAAGGGCCTTGCTGGTAGCGGGCTGGGCGAAAGTTTAGAGAAGCTGGAGCTCGGGGTTGATACGAGGTTCAGGCGATTGAGAAGGGCCTCGCGGTCGACGGGTTGACCGGTGGCGGCGAGGTCGCTGAGGGTTGGTTGTCATCTTGGAGTAGGCAGCGTCAGAGGTGGCGAGTCGCTGGTACTGAACTTGCACGAACGAGGAAAAAATAGCATCCGTTTGTTTCCTTACAAGTTGGACGATTCTGCGAATAATGCAGGGCCCTAGGGTGAGAGCTAGAATGATCATTAGTAGGGGGCCGAGGAGAGGGAGGAGGTATGGGAGGAGGGGTGTAAAGATGTGGGACCAATAGTTGGTGGCTTCACGGTCTCTTTTACGTTGTTCCAGTCCCTCTCGGACCTTTTTTAGGCTGTCCTCGGCGAGACCTGTGGAATTGGCATATACACAGCACTCTTCTCCTAGGGCGGCGCAGAGGCCTCCTTCTTTGAGAAGGAGAAGGTCGAGACCTCGGCGGTTTTGGAGCACTACCTCAGAGAGGGAATTGACAGAATTTTTAAGATGGGAAATAGCGTCTTGTAGGTGACGAATGTCCTCGTCAACAGCCGCCCGGAGGTGAGTTAGGGCGGAGCTTTGACTGGCTAATGCAGCGATTCCGGTGCCAGCGCCTGCAAGACCTAGGAGGGAGGCAATTGTGAGAACGGTGATGGGCTCTCGCTTTTGCAGTGGGGCAGGAGCTGCAGTTGTTTCCAGGCGGAGGAAGAAGTCTTCCTCACTGTGGTATAGGACCCTAGGGATGAGAACAATCAAGAGGCAAGTTTCATGAGTTGTATTGAGGGTTTGTACATTAAGGCAGGGGGTAAGTCCTGTAGAGGAGCACAGCCATTGGGAGGAGTTGTGGGGAATAAGAAACTTGGCAGAGCTGCTGGGAGAGGAGTAGTTGGCACAAGCTGTGAGGCTGGGAGAGTTACTTGAGCGAGGGCGGATGCACTTCCCTGTAAAGGAGACTGAATGAAAGGTTAGGGGGACGGCAGAGGTATTCCAATTGCATTCCAAGGGGCTGTCCTCTGTGTTTTCTGAAAAAGAGAGGTTGGAGGCGACCGGCTCATACAGGGGGGAGGAAGTGGAGAGGCAAAGCCAACAAGAGGAGGTAAGATTGGAGTTGGAGGAATTCACTCGGACTGGAGTCCAGGCTCAGGTGTACTGTTGTCATCTGGTAGACCAGGTTGCGGAGACGACGGCGTTCTCGTCTCGTTAGATGCGTGGTTGCTGGTGGCGGGCCAGATTGCCCTTCCTGGGATCCAGATTGGTTGTGCTGCATCATCTGGAAAAACACAAGCAAACCCGCGCCCCTGGGCGAGGAGTGGGGAGGGACCCTTCCAGGCATTATTCTCTGGGTCCTTCCAGTAGACCATCGGGGCCTGGGTGGGCCTATATGAGGGCCCCCAATGTTTATGTAGGGGCGAAAGTCCATCCTTATTGAATGTGAGTAGATTAAGGTGAATAAGGGCTGCTATGATAAGGTCCCCTGGAGTTGCCTGGGGGAGCATAGCCCTCTCTTTTTCAATTTGTATTTTTAAGCGGCGATGGACTGCTTCCACAATGGCTTGCCCCTGAGGATTATAGGGGATGCCGAAATGATGGGTGATGTTATATAACTGAAGAAAGGCCGCAAAGGAGGCACTGCGATAGGCAGGCCCATTGTCTGTTTTTAGGTCCCAGGGGACTCCCATGAAGAGAATTCCTTGTCTCAGGGCCTTGATACAGTGCTTGGCCGTTTCCCCGGCAAGGGGGACTGCATAACACATGGCCGAGAAGGTGTCAATTATTACATGCACATATTTGAGGCGTCCAAAGGACGGAACATGAGTTACATCCATTTGCCATCTAGAATTGGGTTTTAGGCCTCGTGGGTTGACTCCCTGAGGTTGCAGGGGGCCAAGCGGCGCAAAGGGCGCACAAATTGCACAATTGCGGACAAGATGTTTACAGGTATCTAGGGGGAGGCCACATAGATGATGTAACGACGTAGCTGAAAAGTGAAACCTGGAATGCAATAACTTGGCCTGGTTAACAGCATCCCCCGGAGGGGCTGCCGTGTGGGTTAGCATAGCTTGGGTAGTCTGAGCTGAGACTGCTTGGTCTACTATACTATTGCCATTAGCCAGGGGCCCCGGAAGGCCTGAGTGACTACGAATGTGGCTAATGAACCAAGGATCCTGTCGATGCTCCAGGATGCTTCTGAGGTCAGAAAGCGTTTTATCAATGGCCGAGTCTCCCGGGAAAAAGGTGGAAAACGCGAGGACTCGGCAGACCTGATACGTGTAGAGGCTATCTGTGAAAAGGTTTACTGGGTGGTTGCAGTGGGCTTTTATTGCATATGATACCGCCAGAATTTCCCCCACTTGGACTGAATGAAGGTTAACATAACTGAATAGGCGGGGTTCCGGGTGGTCTTGGGAATAAGAGAGGAAGGCGAAACGGGTTTTGGAGGCGTCAGTGAAGACGGTAGTGGCACCCGGGATGGGTGCAGAGGAGGGGAAAGGATGGAAGGGGCTGCGGAAGGGAAGCTTGGTGAGCCCCTGTAACAGCCGATGGCTAGGATAATGACAGCTGAATTCCCCCTGAAATCCTTCTAAGAGAATTTGTATGTCCGGGTTATCACGGATAAGTAGGCGGGTTTGGCCTGCGTCCAAGGGCCAGATAATTTTTTTCGGCGGCTCTCCAAATACATGAACAGCTAGAGTGACTAGATCTGAAGCTAGGCTGATCCAGAGCCGCACTGCAGGGCAAATTTTCCTAAGCCGGCTCTTAGCAGGGTGCACCCAAAGTAGAGGGCCTGGCACGGGAGTGGGGGCAGGGGCAGCGCTGTCCTAAGGGTTGCCTTGAGGTGTAGAAGGCAGCCAGGGGTTGTTAGTCGGCAGGGTGGGAGGAGTAGCGGCAACTGCCGGTAGCGGCTCCGAGGGGGAGCTTGTCGAAGGGGGAGGTGGAAGTGGGAGGCCCCAAGCGTCGCAAGATGGCGGCGCAGTGGGCGTGGCTAAGACACAAGATGGCGGACTAGCTCCACCCTGTGAAAGGGCGGGGTCTAAGGCACAAGATGGTGGACTAGCTCCGCCCTGTGAAAGGGCGGGGTCTAAGGCATAAGATGGCGGACTAACTCCGCCCTGTTAAAGGGCGGGGTCTAAGGCATAAGATGGCGGACTAGCTCCGCCCTGTGAAAGGGCGGGGTAAAGCGCATGCGGTTTCCGGCCCAGCTTAGGGCTGACGTCATCACTAGAGCACTTCCTCCCCTCAGTAGAAGAAGAAGGAGGAAGTTCGCCATTTTGAAGCAGTCTGGGGGGGGCAGTTGCAAAGAGGTACAGGGCGCCAAACAAAGAGAGAAAGACAGAAAGGAGGACAGCAAAGTAATGGAGGGGAAGAGGGAGAGCGTTAGGAAGAATGGGGGTTATAGAAGAAAAGAAGGAGAGACAGCCGGGATAATGGGGGAAGGGAGGAGCGGCTCCGGAGCGGCGAGGGAGAGGCGGCCCCTAACGCGGAGCGGCGAGGGAGAGGCGGCCCCTAACGCGGAGCGGCGAGGGAGAAGCGGCTCCTAACGTGGAGCGGCGAGGGAGAGGCGGCTCCGGAAGCGGCGAAGGAGAGGCGGCCCTTACCTTGCAGGCGAGGAGAAGGGGAGCTGGAGAGGCGTCCGGGCGAGCGGGCGACCTGCTAAACCGTCGTGTGGAGAACTCCTCACACGGGGCACCAGTTGCGGTCGCGTTTGCTGCTTCGTGGGGGGGGGGGCAGCCGGTTGCTGAACCCTCGGCTCTCGGCGTTGCTCTGAGGGTACCGGCGGCGGGGGCTCTTTCCCGGAGGCGAGGGCGTGGCGGGGGACTGGGCCCTAGTCCCCGGCGGAGGCGTGCAAGGAGGGCGGCGAGAAGGAGCAGGCGGGACACGGTTCTTTTAGGGTGTGGAAAACCAAGAGAGAGAGAGAGAGAGAGCTTTATTAGGGGAGAGCACCAGCTTATATTGGGTGATTAGGGGGCGGGGTAGCTGTAGAGGTCAAAGGCTTGGATTGGTTCAGAGAGGGTGCAGAGGTTGATAGACAGGGGGCGGGAGTTGTTCCGGTAACTGAGCATGCTCACTAGAGGTGGGGGAGTTGCTCTGGCAACGAGGAGTGTCCGAGCAGGACAAGGGGGTGGGGAAAAGGCGGTTCCCTCCGGCAAGCCTCCCCCAACAGTGGTATTTTGGGTGAGGAAATGGGGCCTGCCTCCGGCCTCACTTTCCCAGGCCCGGGGGGCTGTGGAGGGCGCTGTCGCCCGTGCCCACCACCCTCCCCAGGGGCGGATCCGGTCCCCTGGCCCAGGCCCGCCAAGTTGAAGCACGTAATCAGTATCCCGCATGGTTCCAGGGAAGAACAAGCTTTCTATGTCCCAAAGTCCCACATAATGCAGAGAAACTTAATTTTAAGTCAACTTGATAGCTATTTAGGTTAGTCAAAAACAAAGTCCTCTATGTCTTTTTAATTATAGCTGTGCCAGTCCCATGCCTTTGATAAAGTCATGTCAGCACTTTGACTGCAAAACTCTATTTTTAGGGGCTTATAATGCAGCTGTTAAAATTCACTTTAGGCTGGAACGTGGCATAAAATCTCAGCCTGGAAGCAAAAGGCAACATAAATAGTCAAGGTAGTATAAAAAATTAAATTTGGTAACTTACAGAAGTCATTGGAGTGAATGTCAATGGCTTTTTAAGTGGATGGAGTTGATATTAACACACTGAGCAAGTTTTCCCACTGGGGCCGCCATGTTGCAATTCCGGAGGGCACCGTTTACTTTGGATGCTGTGTGATGCGCTGCGGAACATCCACTGGGAACATGAAGCAACTGGTCCATGTGAGACTGGGTGGTGACAAAATGTTACAGCCAGACCACTGTCTCGCTTTCTCCACAGACAGATGGACTTAGACGCAGAGCAGCCTCTGTTCTCCATCATGCAGTCCCTTTTCCTTCGATCCCTTGAATTCCTGTGGTAGTGAATCTCAGCGTTTGGTTGTCAGAGACCTTGACAGAATCATATGAAAGCTACAGATCTCCCCAGCAGAAAGACACACAGGAAAATGTCCCTAGAAGTTCAGGATGTCCATGATATCCCTGAGAATCTGGGAGCCAGAGTTGAGACTCCAGGTCCAAAGGCTTCCTTGGAAAAGCTGCCTGGCATATGAAGCATCCTAACTAAATAACATGTGGGCAGTGGGGTCAGTTCTCATACTATTCAGTTCTCATACCACCCTGGGACTTGTTTCCACTCTCTTCTCTTGGTTGGGCTCAGTCTAGGGCCACCTGGGGAGTTGTGTCCACTCTATCCTCTTGGTTTGAGTTTGTGCTGGTTTGAACCTATTATGTCCCCCAAAAGCCATGTTCTTAAATGCTGTTTCATGGGGGCAGACTTATTGGTCTTTTGATTAGCGTGGAACATTTTGATTGAGTGTTTCCATGGAGATGTGACTCCCCAACTATGGGTGAGACCTTTGATTAATTTATTTCCATGGAATGTGACACTCTTATTCTAGGTGGGTCTTAATTAGATTACCAGAGTCCTTTAAGAGAACTCATGGAGAGATGCTGAGAGAAATTTTGGAGAGAAGCTAAGAGCCGACATAGACCCAGATGCTTGGGGATGCAGACAGGAAGATGTTTGGAGATGTTAAGCTGAGAGATGAAGCCCAGAGTTTGCCCTGGAGAAGCTAAGAGAGGACCCCCAGATGCTTAGAGAACCAGGGGAACCAAGCAGAGAGCTGAGAGAGGCAGAAGCCAGAGACATTTTGGAGAAAGCCATTTTGAAATGCAATCCAAGAGCAAAGGACCAGCAGATGCTAGCTATGTGTCTTCCCAGCTGACAGAGGTGTTCTGGATGCCGTTGCCTGTCTTCAGTGCAGGTATTCTCTTGTCAATGCTTTAGTTTGGACACTTTTATGGCTTTAGGACTGTAAATGTGTACCCTAATTAATCCCCTTTATAAAAGCCAATGCATTTCTGGTATTTTGCATAATGGCAGCTCTGGCAAACCGGAACAGGGTTAGTCTAGGGCCATCCTTGGGCTGTGTCCACTCTGTCCTCTTGGTTGGGCTCAGTCTAGGGCCACCCTGGTGGCTGTGTTCTCTTTGTCCTCTTGGTTGGGCTCAGTCTGGGGCCACCCTTGGGGACTGTGTCCACAGTGTCCTTTTGACTGGGCTTAGACTCAGACCACCCTGGGGGCTGTGTACACTGGGTCCTTTTGGTTGGGCTCAGTCTAGGATCACCCTGGAGGCTGTGTCCACTCTGTCTTCTTGGTTGGGCTCAGTCTAGTGCTACCCTGGGGCCTGTGTCCACTCTCTCTTCTTGGTTGGGCTCCATGTGGGACCACATCGGGGGGCTGTGTCCATTGTGTTCTCTTGGTTGGGCTCAGTCTCAAACCACCCTGGGGGCTACATCCCCTGTGTCCTTTTGGTTTGGATTACTCTGAGACCACCTGGGGGCTGTGTCTACTCTCCTCTTGGGTGTAGTGAGTCCCAGGACCACTCTGTCCCCTTCGCTTAGATCTACTTAGGGCAGTGTTGTACCCTGATCACCCTTGCATCTGAAAGTCTTAGCCTGGGAGTAACCCACAGGTAAGCAGATGTTCCAGTACTATTTGAGCCCATGGTGTGCGGGATACTGATTACGTGCTTCGACTTGGCGGGCCTGGGCTGGGGGACCTGATCAGCCCCTGGGGAGGGTGGTGGGCACGGGCGACAGCGCCCTCCACAGCCCCCCGGGCCTGGGAAAGTGAGGCCGAAGGCAGGCCCCATTTCCTCACCCAAAATACCACCATTAGGGGAGGCTTGCCGGAGGGAACCGCCTTTTCCCCACCCCCTTATCTTGCCCGGACACTCCCCGTTGCCAGTGCAACTCCCATCACCACCAGTGCGCATACATTGTTGCCAGACACCGTTGCCAGAGCAACTCCCGCCCCTTTTCAAACAACCTCCGTGCTCTCTTAGAACCAATCCTAACCTCCGCACCCTCTCAGAACCAATCCTAGCCTTTATCCCCTCAGCATTGACTTGTAACAACCCCCGCCCTCTATGCCAGCCTATATAACCTGTGCTCTCCCCTAATAAACTCTCTTGGCTTCTTCACCCTCAAAGAACCGTGTCCTGCCTGTTCCTTCTCGCCGCCCTCCACACCTTGCACGCCTCCGCCGGGGACCGGGCCCAGTCCCCCGCCTCGCCCTCGCCTCCGGGAAAGAGCCCCCGCCGCCGGTACCCTCCGAGCAACGCCGAGAGCCGAGGGTTCAGCAACCGGCCGCCCCCCCCCCCCCAGACAAATCAACTGCGACCGCAATGGTGTGGACACTGATGAACACCAGCAGCATTATCCTTTGTTCCTCATTGTGATCTTCTTGTTTCTGTCCAACACCATCTCGCTCTGGTACCACAAATATACTTGACTCGTTACCCATCAAATGCCTTGTAAAGTCCCTGTTGAATGGAGTTGCAGAAGGTAGATGTGTGCTTCTCTATCTAGAGTCTTCTCATCCATGCACCATGATGATGGTGCATTCATTCATTCATTCATTCATTCCACCAGGAATAAGGCTAGGTATGGGGGTACATCTGCAAGCAAATCCACATGTAGTAACAGCCCTGGAGTGGTCATAGATGAGTTGGGAAGGCAGAAATCAAGGCAAGTAGATACAAAGTTGGTTAGAAAATTCATACCAGCAAATAGAACAGAATCTGAATAATTTTTGGAAGGAAAAAAATATCGTATCAGAAATATCAATGCTTAAAAAATACAACAAGCTGTGTTTCTTCATTGGATAAACCAGGAGACAGAAACAGATTAAATCAGGAACACATCTAAAAACGAATAAGTGTGTGGTGGTCCCAAGGAGCAGTTAGAAACTGCCTTGTTCTATTCCTTTTGTGTGCGTCTGCTGGGTTGGAACACATAGGCTTTCAATCTCAAGTTTATAATCTGGACTTTTCTTTAAAACTTTGATATTTATTACTACTCCATTACTACTGCAGAACCCCACACCCCTCTGGTCCTATTTTCCTTGTCTCCAAAGCAATGGATGGTACTGCCACATCTCTTAGCAAAGCAAAAATGTGCCCCAGACTCTAAGGTGCATGCTTCCTAACCAGTTGTTCTCTAATCATGAGTCCTGATTTGGGTTGAGAGAACAGATTCCCTGCATAGCCATGGTCTCATCCCTGTTTTATGATTCTGATTCTGGATCGAGGGCGGACAGCATTCCCACATGGTAGCCCTGGTTCTTCAGACAGTCGGTGCTATAGTTTGGCCTCTGTTTGTTGGGTTTCCCAAATGGGGGCTTCTGTGGGCCCGGGAGCCAAGACAGGAAGTTGATGCTGACATGTATCCTTGGGCAGATAAAACATTCGCTCAGTGAGGGCTCTCAAGGGTCCAGCGATCGGGAGTTGACACCCTCTCCTCTCCACGCCATCCAAGTCTGGTGGGGGACACAGTCCACAGTTACTTGAGACTTGCCCTGGATTGGACATTGGGGTTCCAAGGTCAGAACCACACCTTCCCTCAACGATGCCCATTGACCTAGAGATGGGGTAGACTCGTTAGAAACTAGAGTCATTGATTTTTCTCATTGGAAGAAGATGCCAAGGAAAGTCCTGTGATGTGTGCACGAGCAGTCTGCTGGTATAAGAACCAGCTGGAAAACCCAATGGGCAGTGACCAGATTCCAACACAAGGACACCCTGATTGGGTTTTTACTCAATGTGGGTGGAAGCTCATAGGTGGGTTTCACCTCACTTTCTGAACTTAAATACTTCTGCTGATGTGAATATCTAATTTTGCAAAATCTGTAGGAGTTACATGAATCATTTAAGCAATATGATTTTCATTTAATTCATTTCACCCTATCTTATCCTACTTACTCTATTTAAATTCATTGCTTACCATATAGATTGAGAAACTCCTTTCATGTCCAAATTGCCCAGGAAAATAAATGCCTATTTTAAAAATAATGTGAATTTTTACTAAATATTGGGTTATGCAATGATAGTGCGTATATGTGAAGGTAAATGACATTTCAACGATCCTTTCAATTCTACAGCCTTTTGGAGTGCATTTTGGTTTCTGAAAGATGGCTCAAAGGAAACTTTCTTAGGTGGGTACTTTACGAATCCTCTGTACAGCTATACAAGGGGCAGAGAAAGCAGATTGGCGTCAATAAGCAAGCAGGGTTCCACCTGAGGCTGTCCACACACACTGGAAGGTCTTAAACCCGAAGCTTGGAGGTTCTGCCTTCCATGAGTGTGGCTCAACACCGTCAACCTACAGCCCTGAGAAGAGAGTTTAGGTAACTAGCTTGTCAACCTCCAAAGACCCCTCCCCTCCCTGGTACCCAACACAAGCACACAGAAGATGCTCTTACTCTCCTACAGACCACTCCATGGATGCATCTAATTCAAATTAGACAGCAAAGCCCGCTGAGGGAGTCCTTGCAAATCAGATGTCCCAACCACGTCCTCCAGGGCCTTGGGCTGTGTCCTTCTCTCAGACCACAAGACTCCAGCAGGCTCCAAGCAGCACACATGGGGAGGGGGGTACGAAGAGGCCCTGGGGGGCTGGTACAGAGCCAATCAAACGTGCGTGAGCCACAGCTTGGGACTTTGCCTATAACAGGTGGAGTTCTTGCCTGCACAAACTCACAGGCTGCACCCCGTGACTCTAACTTTCAAATAACGGCAATCCATTGATTACGAAGCGACCGCGCCTTTTCAAGGAAAGAAATTAACATTCCTCCGTGCTTGATGAGCTAGGGCGGGGCCTATTTGTTACAGCAGGACTTTTATTTTTATTACCCGCTTCTTTAATCCCAGGCTCTGCTTATTGAGCTTCAAATTGAAATATCCTGAACAGATGTAAAAACACATGTGGGCCTCTGCTTGCAAGCTGTGCTGAGTCTTTGTTTCATCTTCTGATGATGTGAGCCTAAAGGAGATCTTTTTAAAATTTCATCACTATTCAAAAGGATAATTAATACGTACCCCCAGGCTTTGATTATGCTATGCCCAGTGTGTTCAGCGGGTAGGAAGATAATGAGGGCTCCTCGGGAAGAATGAATAGGCGCAGCCGAAGCTCGGGTTTTCCATGAGAAATTGAAGATGCAGCCCAGGTACCATGTAGGTGGCTTAATCTAATTTTAATTTGTAACACAATACAATAGATAAGATCATTTGTTTGTAACCAGCACAGGCATTTTGTTTACACGAAACCCCAGTCACCATTTGGCAGAAGGTCTTTTTAAAGGCTTAATTGAAGTTTTCTAATCCATTCTCTCCTCCCAGACTCCACTATGCGGAAGAAAATGACACGTGCACACATGCACACATATGCACACACTACCATGAGCACACAGACACATGCTCACATGCGGTCGGGGTTACTGCTTCTAAGGGGAGTGGCGGCCGGTAGCCGAGCCCTCAGCTCTCGGGGCTGCTTAAAGGGTACCGGCGGCGGGGGCTCTTTCCCGGAGGCGAGGGCGAGGCGGAGAACGTGGCCAAGGTCCTCGGCGAGAGGCGTGCAAGGAGGGCGGCGATAAGGACAAAAACACTCTTCATCCAGTAGGGGTATGCGCCAAAGAGATTTATTCAGGGGTGATTACAGGTTATATAGGCTGGTAAGAGGGGCAGGGCTGGAAAGGAGGTGAAGTAGCCTAAAATGGCAATATTGAAGGGAGAGGGGCTAGGATTGGTTCTGAGAGGATTTAGGAGCCGTTGCAGCGGGCGGGGGTTGTTCTGGCCACGGTGCATGCGCACTGGCGGTGGCAGGAGTGTCCTTGGCACCAGGGAGTGAGTGGGTAAGATAAGGTAGTGGGGAAAGGGCAGTTGGGAGAAAGGCGGTTTCCTCCGGCAAGCCTCCCCTGCCAGTGGCATTTTGGGTGAGGAAAAGGGAGCTGCCTTGACCTCGCTCCTCAGGCTCGGGGGGGCTGCAGAGGGCACTCACGCCCGTACCTACTACCCTCCCCAGGGGGTGATATCAAGTCCCCTGGCCCAGGCCTGGTAAGTCGAGGCACAAGCTCAGACACCCGCAATTCCCCTTTCTTTTCTAATTAGAGGAAGAGGCTTTACCGGAGAGTCCCGCTAAGGGTGAGGGAAGGGGGAGGTCAGGGAAGGGAAAAAGGGGTTGACGGTGGCTCAGCGAGGCTGGAGCTCAGTGTTGGTGTGGTGCCCGGGCGCTTGACAATGGCTCCGCTGCAGCAGGCTGGGAGAAGGTGAGGGGTTTAGAGTTCAGGGGTTTAAAGTTCAGGGGTTCAGAGAAGCTGGAACTCGAGGTGAGAGCGATGTTCAGGTGATTGAGAAGGGCCTCGCGGTCGGCGGGTTGACCGGTGGCGTTGAGGTCGCGGAGGGTTGGCTGTCATCTCGGAGTGGGGGGCGTCAGAGGTGGCGAGTCGCTGATACTTGCAGGCGAGGAAACGGGAAGCTGGAGGGGCGTCCGGGCGAGCGGGTGACCTGCCAAACTGTCGTGTGGAGACGTTCCTCACACGGGGCACCAGTTGCGGTCGGGGTTACTGCTTCTAAGGGGAGTGGCGGCCGGTAGCCGAGCCCTCAGCTCTCGGGGCTGCTTAAAGGGTACCGGCGGCGGGGGCTCTTTCCCGGAGGCGAGGGCGAGGCGGAGAACGTGGCCAAGGTCCTCGGCGAGAGGCGTGCAAGGAGGGCGGCGATAAGGACAAAAACACTCTTCATCCAGTAGGGGTATGCGCCAAAGAGATTTATTCAGGGGTGATTACAGGTTATATAGGCTGGTAAGAGGGGCAGGGCTGGAAAGGAGGTGAAGTAGCCTAAAATGGCAATATTGAAGGGAGAGGGGCTAGGATTGGTTCTGAGAGGATTTAGGAGCCGTTGCAGCGGGCGGGGGTTGTTCTGGCCACGGTGCATGCGCACTGGCGGTGGCAGGAGTGTCCTTGGCACCAGGGAGTGAGTGGGTAAGATAAGGTAGTGGGGAAAGGGCAGTTGGGAGAAAGGCGGTTTCCTCCGGCAAGCCTCCCCTGCCAGTGGCATTTTGGGTGAGGAAAAGGGAGCTGCCTTGACCTCGCTCCTCAGGCTCGGGGGGGCTGCAGAGGGCACTCACGCCCGTACCTACTACCCTCCCCAGGGGGTGATATCAAGTCCCCTGGCCCAGGCCTGGTAAGTCGAGGCACAAGCTCAGACACCCGCACTCACACATGCATGCACACATACCAGCATGCACACACAAGCACATACACACTATCATGAACACACAGGCACATGCACACACACCAACAGGCACACACCTGTGCACACTAGCATGAGCACACAAGCACATGCACACACATGCATGCACACAAACCAGCACACATGCACATGCACTCCTGCGGTCGTAGTTGACTCGTCTAGTGGGGGGGGGGAGTGGCGGCCGGTTGTTAAATTCTAGGCTCTCAGGATTACTCGGAGGGTACCGGCGGCGGGGGTTCTTTTCTGGAGGCGAGGGCGAGGCGGGGGACTTGGCCAGGTTCCCGGCGGGGGCGTGCAAAGTATGGAGGGTGGTGAGAAAGGAACAGGCGGGACACGTTTCTTTTAGGGTGAAGAAGCCAAGAGAGTTTATTAGGGGAGAGTACAAGCTTATATCGGGCGGTTTAGAGGGCGGGGTAGCTGTAGGGGTTAAAGGCTTGGATTGGTTCTGAGAGGGCGTGGAAGTTGATTGAAAAGGTGCGGGAGTTGCTCTGGTAACGAAGAGGGTGGAGGGTACGGGTAAGGCACGGGGGTGGGGTTTTTTTCCGGCAAGCCCTCCCCAACGATTGTACTTTGGGGTGAGGAAATGGGGCCTGCCTCCGGCCTCACTTTCTCAGGCCTGGGGGGCTGTGGAGGGCGCTGTCGCCCGTGCCCACCACCCTCCCCAGGGGCTGATCAGGTCCCCCAGCCCAGGCCCGCCAAGTTGAAGCACGTAATCAGTGTCCCGCACACTCCCACTAGCATGAACCCACAGGCACATGCAGCACACATACCAGCATGCACACAGATGCACACACCAGCATACACACATGTACAAATGAGCACATTAACATGTATATACTCTCATGCACACATGCAAACATACACATAGCATACACACACCCTCATATACACACATGCAGGCACACATGCACACACTCACATTCACACTCACCCTCATGTACACACATGCATGCATGTGTGCAGACACTAGCATGCACACACTCACTCTTGTGCACACACCAACATGCAAATATGCACACACGCACGCATGTACACACATGCAAGCATGCGTGCACGCTAGCATGCATACATACCCTCATGCAAGACACATGCATGCACACATGTACACACTCACTCTTGTGCACACTCACACACACCAGCATGCATATATGCACACACGTACACACATGCAAGCATGCATGCATGCTAGCATGCACACACACCCTCATGCACAGACACATGCATGCACACATGTACAAACTCATTCTTGCACATGCACACACCAGCATGCACACATGTGCACACACTAGTATGCCACACACCCTCAGGTACACTTACATGCAGACATGTGTGCAACACTAGTACGTACACACTCTTGTACACATGCACACACACCCAGATGCATCTCTTTTCCTGGAGCCTGGACTAGCACAGACACACTCACTCTTGTACACAAACACACACATACCCAGATGCATGTCTTTCCCTGGACCTACAGAAGGCCCTTCTGGGTCCTCATTGTCCCTCAGGCCCTTGGGGTAGCTCAACCTGTCCCATCTGGGGGGGTTCCCACTCCAGGCTGCCCATCCCTGCAGGCCCCCAGCCCCCCTTGGCCACCTCCCAGCCAGGGTCAGGGAAGACAGCCCTTTTGGAAACATTCAAAGATGCAGCTTCTTTGCATATCCTGGGAGCTGGGTTGGTTTCTCTCAACTTGAAGTGCAGATTTTGTTTACCAAATGGAGAGTTCAGCATGCACACATCAGACATAGGATGCTTAGCATGCACACATCAGACATAGGGCGCTGTGTCCACAGGCGGGCTGTCCATGGCTATCAGAGGTTGTGATCACAATTCTCAGGACTCTTTCAGAAGAAGGCAGCTTCATCTCCAAGGATGAGGGCTTCTTCCTTGTCTGCGGTCGCAGTTGATTCGTCTGGGGGAGGGGGTGGCGGCCGGTAGCTAAATCCTAGGCTCCCAGGCTTGCTCTGAGGGTACCGGCGGCGGGGGCTCTTTCCCGGAGGCGAAGGCGAGGCGGGGGATTTGGCCAGGTCCCCGGCGGGGGGGCATGCAAGGTGTGGAGGGCGGCGAGAAGGAACAGGCAGGACACGGTTCTTTGAGGGATGATGAAACCAAGAGAGAGCTTTATTAGGGGAGAGCACCAGCTTATATTGGGCGCTTAGGGGGCGGGGTAGCTGTAGAGGTCAAAGGCTTGGATTGGTTCAGAGAGGGCGCAGAGGTTGATAGACAAGGGGCGGGAGTTGTTCTGGTAACTGCGCATGCGCACTGACGGTGGGGGAGTTGCTCTGGCAATGGGGAGTGTCAGGGGCAAGATAAGGGGGTGGGGAAAAGGCGGTTCCCTCCGGCAAGCCTCCCCTAACGGTGGTATTTTGGGTGAGGAAATGGGGCCTGCCTCTGGCTCCACTTTCCCAGGCCTGGGGGGCTGTGGAGGGCGCTGTCGCCCGTGCCCACCACCCTCCCCAGGGGCTGATCAGGTCCCCCAGCCCAGGCCCGCCAAGTCGAAGCACGTGATCAGTATCCCGCACTTGTCCAACGGGCCCAGCAGTCCAGCCTGACATGCACCTGTGAGAGGCCCCAGGCAGGTAGGATCCAATTCCCACTCACTGTCAGGGTCACCCAGGAATCACAGGTGCTCCAGGAAACCTGGGTGCCAGGCTTGCGGGTGACTGAGCTTGTGCCTCGACTTACCAGGCCTGGGCCAGGGGACTTGATATCACCCCCTGGGGAGGGTAGTAGGTACGGGCGTGAGTGCCCTCTGCAGCCCCCCCGAGCCTGGGGAGCGAGGTCAAGGCAGCTCCCTTTTCCTCACCCAAAATGTCACGGGCAGGGGAGGCTTGCCGGAGGAAACCGCCTTTCTCCCAACTGCCCTTTCCCCACTTCCTTATCTTACCCACTCACTCCCTTGTGCCAAGGCCACTCCTGCCACCGCCAGTGCGCATGCACCGTGGCCAGAACAACCCCCGCCCGCTGCAACAGCTCCTGCGTCCTCTCAGAACCAATCCTAGCCCCTCTCCCTTCAATATTGCCATTTTAGGCTACTTCACCTCCTTTCCAGCCCTGCCCTTCTTACCAGCCTATATAACCTGTAATCACCCCTGAATAAATCTCTTTGGCGCATACTCCTACTGGATGAAGAGTGTTTTTGTCCTTATCGCCGCCCTCCACACCTTGCACGCCTCTCGCCGAGGACCCGGCCACGTCCTCCGCCTCGCCCTCGCCTCCGGGAAAGAGCCCCCGCCGCCGGTACCCTTTAAGCAGCCCCGAGAGCTGAGGGCTCGGCTACCAGCCGCCACTCCCCCTAGAAGCAGTAACCCCGACCGCACAGGCTCTCCACAGCCCCCTTCCCGCAGCAACCAGCCATTCCCACTGCCCCTGGAGCAAGGCAGAAATGCAGCCTCTCTCCTGCCAGCTGCGGCAAAATGAATCCTGTGAGGCTCAGACTAAACATCCATAGCCCTGGGTGGCCTCATTGGAAAAATGGGGGTGATATCATCTACCTCGTGGGGTCCCCAAAAGTGTTAAAGGGGGTGAACGCTTGGGAAGATCTTAGCACTGTGCACAGCATGAAGGTCCTTGAGTGTGAGTGGACTGAGTTCACAGTGACAAAAAGCAAGGAGAACGAGGTCCCTGAGTCCTCAAAAGCACAGGGGAGCTCTTCACCAGTGACTCTCCTGCTCTCCCAGAAGTCGGCACTGGGTTAACTCAGCTCAAGTGAGTATGAGTATCCCAGCCTGTGGGGCAGAGAGCAGAGACCATGAAAGCCAAAGTGCACCCCACATTCACCAAAGTCTCAACCGAGCAAATGAGAAGAACACAGAACCCAGACAGAGAAGAATCAGGCTCTGTCATCAACTTCGAATATTTAGGCAAGCGGCATATTCCCTCCAGGCCTCGTCTAAAAAACAAAGGGCTTGGATTGGGTCCACGGGTAGAGTTGTCACTGCTTGCATCAGCCGTGGCCATCTATACTCAAACCTCATCAGAACCCCAGTTCTATAATGTATGTGCAAGCCAGGAATGATTCCCCAGGAGGTTGACATCTGCATTGGTTGAATACAATTGCGTGTTCTCTGGAGCCTTCGTGGGAGGACAGCTTGAAAACAGCCAAGCTGTGTGTGTGTGTGTGTGTGTGTGTGTGTGTGTGTGTGTGTGTGTGTGTGTGTTCAGCTCCAGCATTCTCACACTCCTGCCTGTTTCTTTCACAGCTCAACCACTTCTGCAAATAGACACAGAAAGGAAACCTTCAGACATTGTTTGGAAAGCTTAGGTTGATTCATTTATTTAACACACACAGTGCGGTCAGGGTTACTGCTTCTGGGGGGAGGGGCGGCCGGTAGCTGAGCCCTCAGCTCTCGGGGCTGCTTAAAGGGTACCGGCAGCGGGGGCTCTTTCCCGGAGGCGAGGGGGAGGCGGAGGACTTGGCCGGGTCCTCGGCGGGAGGCGTGCAAGGTGTGGAGGGCGGCGATAAGGACAAGACACTCTTCATCCAGTAGGAGTATGCGCCAAAGAGGCTTTATTCAGGGGTGATCACAGGTTATATAGGCTGGTAAGAAGGGCAGGCTGGAAAGGAGGTGAAGTAGCCTTAAATGGCAATACTGAAGGAAGAGGGGCTAGGATTGGTTCTGAGAGGATGCAGGAGCCGTTGCAGCGGGCGGGGGTTGTTCTGGCCACGATGCATGCGCGCTGGCGGTGGCAGGAGTGGCCTTGGCACAAGGGAGTGTGTGGGCAAGATAAGGAAGTGAGGAAAGGGCGGTTGGGAGAAAGGCGGTTTCCTCCGGCAAGCCTCCCCTGCCCGTGACATTTTGGGTGAGGAAAAGGGAGCTGCCCTGACCTCGCTCCTCAGGCTCGGGGGGGCTGCAGAGGGCACTAACGCCCGTACCTACTACCC
Source organism: Choloepus didactylus (assembly GCF_015220235.1). Taxonomy (NCBI): domain Eukaryota; kingdom Metazoa; phylum Chordata; class Mammalia; order Pilosa; family Megalonychidae; genus Choloepus; species Choloepus didactylus. The sequence continues at coordinate 223,139 of NW_023637621.1, read as the reverse complement.
TCCCCAGGGGGTGATCAGGTCCCCTGGCCCAGGCCTGGCAAGCCGAGGTACAAGCTCAGCTACCCGCAATTCCCCTTTCTTTTCTAATTAGAGGAAGAGGCTTTACCGGAGAGGCCCGCTAAGGGTGAGGGAAGGGGGAGGTCAGGGAAGGGAAAAAGGGGTTGACGGTGGCTCGGTGAGGCTGGAGCTCAGTGTTGGTGTGGTGCCTGGGCGCTTGACAATGGCTTCGCTGCAGCGGGCTGGGCGAAGGTGAGGGGTTTAAAGTTCAGGGGTTCAGAGAAGCTGGAACTCAAGGCGAGAGCGATGTTCAGGTGATTGGGAAGGGCCTCGCGGTCGGCGGGTTGACCGGTGGCGTTGAGGTCGCGGAGGGTTGGCTGTCATCTTGGAGTGGGGGGCGTCAGAGGTGGCGAGTTGCTGATACTGGATTTGCACGAACGAGGAAAAAATGGCATCCGTTTGTTTCCTTACAAGCTGGACAATTTTGCGGATGAGGCAGGGTCCTAAGATGAGGGCTAGAATAATCATTAGTAGAGGGCCGAGGAGAGGGAGGAGGTATGGGAGGAGGGGGGTAAAGATGTCGGACCAATAGCTGGTGGCTTCACGGTCTCTTTTGCGTTGTTCTAGTCCCTTTCGGACCTTCTTTAGGCTGTCCTCGGCGAGACCTGTGGAAGTGGCATATACATAGCACTCTTCTCCTAGGGCGGCGCAGAGGCCTCCTTCTTTGAGGAGGAGAAGGTCAAGACCTCGGCGGTTTTGGAGCACTACCTCAGAGAGGGAATTGACAGAATTTTTTAGATGGTAAATAGCGTTTTGTAAGTGATGAATGTCCTCGTCAACAGCCGCCCTGAGGTGAGTTAGGGCGGAGCCTTGACTGGCTAGTGCAGCGATTCCGGTGCCAGTGCCGGCAAGACCTAGGAGGGAGGCAATTATGAGGACGGTGATGGGCTCTCGCTTTTGCAGAAGGACAGGAGCTGCAGTTTTTTCCAGATGGAGGAAGAAGTCTTCTTCGCTGTGGTATAAGACCCTAGGGATAAGGACAATTAGGAGGCAAGTTTCTTTATATTCACTGATGATATTCGTGCTGAGACAGGGGGTAAGTCCTGTAGAGGAGCAGAGCCATTGGGAGAAGTTATGAGGAATGAGAAATTTTGCCGAGCTGCTGGGAAATGAGTAGCTGGCACAGGCAGTGAGGTCGGGAGAGTTACTGGAGCGAGGGCGGACGCACTTTCCCGTATAGGAGACTGAATGAAAGGTCAGGGGGACGGCAGAGGTATTTCAATTGCATTCCGAGGGGCTGTCTTCTGTGCTTTCTGAAAAGGAGAGGTTGGAGGCAACGGGCTCGTACAGTGAGGAAGAGGTGGAGAGGCAGAGCCAGCAAGAGGAGGTAAAATTGGGGTTGAGAGGAGTTCACTGAGGCAAAGGCGGCTTGGATGAGGCTGAGGAGGGGAGAGGAGTAACGAGAGGGGGGCAGAAAAGGTTGGGGTGGTGGGGTTGGCGATGCGCTGTTTGTAGCTGAGGTGCGGTTTCCGGATGCGCTGCTTGTAGTTGAGGTGCTGCTGGAAGGCTGTGGAAAAAGGGGGTTAAGGACTTGGTTGGGACCTATGCCAGAGGGTGTTTTTAATGCAGTATTTTGGCATGGTTGGCTTACAGCCTCCTTTTTTATGAGAATAAGTGATCCTCGGTCGCCTCCTTTCTCATAGATTCTGAAGCCTCAAGTTTGACCGAGTAACCAGGAGGGATCAGTGGGGAGCTGCACTGTAAGATTAAGATGTGTGCAGGATCCCTCGCTTTCTTGGCCGAGCCAGTTAACTGTAGGGAGTTTGCACCCTGTAGGGGTCCATTTTAAGGTAAGGTAATGATTAGGAACAGGAGGCTTCCAATTAGTGGCTAATGTTTCACACCCCCAGTATGCACAGTAGTACTTGTTGGGGGAATTACAGTACGATTTTCCAGGATTTGAGGATGGGCACATGTAATATTGGGCCTGGGGGTTACTTACCTTTCGAGCGCAGGTTTCTTCGACTCTGGAGACAAAGGTGGTGAAAGGCTTACTCGGCTCCTGGAAGAGCTTGGTGAATTTATTAGGCCGACAGGCAGAGCAGTTGGCAAATGCTCGTAAGGCGATTCCCCAAAGGATAGGCCAAAAGGTGGCAGGTGGATTAATATAAGCAGACGCATTTAGAAACGCTCCAGTGCCCATATAGGCTTCGGGGGGATGATAGACTCCAAGGGCTGCGTCTTGCTCACTTTGCTTAGCTGCTTCTGCCTGGAAGTGAGCATGCCAGTCAACAAACTGACCGGGGTTAAAAATTGAACGGGCAAGCGAGGCCCAGTCTTGGGGAAGGCAATAGTTCATGGCGAGATCCTGCAGTATTTGGGAAGCATATGGGCTACCTAACCCGTCCTCCTTGACGGCCCTGCGAAGCTGCTTGATAGTATCTAAGTCAATGGGATACCAGTCATGCGGTTTCTGTGGGGTGGGGGCAAGGTTAAGAGGAAAGCAGCGAAAAGCACGAGAGAAAGGAGGACTGCGGTCGCAGTTGATTCGTCTGGGGGGGGGGGGTGGCGGCCGGTTACCGAATCCTAGGCTCCCAGGCTTGCTCTGAGGGTACCGGCGGCGGGGGCTCTTTCCCGGAGGCGAGGGCGAGGCGGGGGATTCGGCCAGGTCCCCGGCGGGGGGGCGTGCAAGGTGTGGAGGGCGGCGAGAAGGAACAGGCAGGACACGGTACTTTGAGGGATGATGAAACCGAGAGAGAGAGAGAGAGAGAGCTTTATTAGGGGAGAGCACCAGCTTATATTGGGTGATTAGGGGGCGGGGTAGCTGTAGAGGTCAAAGGCTTGGATTGGTTCAGAGAGGGTGCAGAGGTTGATAGACAGGGGGCGGGAGTTGTTCCGGTGACTGTGCATGCGCACTGGCGGTGGGGGAGTTGCTCTGGCAACGGGGAGTGTCCAGGCGAGATAAGGGGGTGGGGAAAAGGCGGTTCCCTCCGGCAAGCCTCCCCTACAGTGGTATTTTGGGTGAGGAAATGGGGCCTGCCTCCGGCCTCACTTTCCCAGGCCTGGGGGGCTGTGGAGGGCGCTGTCGCCCGTGCCCACCACCCTCCCCAGGGGCTGATCAGGTCCCCCAGCCCAGGCCCGCCAAGTCAAAGCACGTAATCAGTGTCCCGCATTTCCCCCTTCTTTTCAAATTAAAGGAAGAAGCTTACCGGAGAGGTCCGCTAAGGGATGAGGGAAGGGGAAGGTTGGGGAGGGGAAAAAGGGTTGACGGTGGCTCAGCGAGGCTGGAGCTCAGCGTTGGTGTGGCGCCCGGGCGCTCGACAGGGGCCTTGCTGCTAGCGGGATGGGCGAAGGTGGGAGGTTTAAAGTTGGAGGTTCAGAGAAGCTGGAGCTCGAGGTTGGTATGAGGTTCAGGCAATTGAGAAGGGCCTCGCGGTCGGCGGGTTGACCGGTGGCGGTGAGGTCGCGGAGGGTTGGTTGTCATCTTGGAGTAGGGAGCGTCAGAGGTGGCGAGTCGCTGGTACTGGACTTGCACGAACGAGGAAAAAATAGCATCCGTTTGTTTCCTTACAAGCTGGACAATTCTGCGGATAATGCAGGGTCCTAAAGTGAGAGCTAGAATAATCATTAGTAGGGGGCCGAGGAGAGGGAGAAGGTAAGGAAGGAGGGGAGTAAAGATGTGGGACCAATAGTTGGCAGCTTCACGGTCCTTTTTGCGCTGTTCTAGTCCCTCTCGGACTTTCTTTAGGCTGTCTTTGGTGAGACCTGTGGAATTGGCATAGACACAGCATTCTTCTCCTAGAGCGGCGCAAAGGCCTCCTTCTTTGAGAAGGAGAAGGTCGAGACCTCGGCGGTTTTGGAGCACTACCTCAGAGAGGGAATTGACAGAATTTTTAAGATGGGAAATAGCGTCTGTAGGTGACGAATGTCCTCGTTAACCGCCGCCCGGAGGTGAGTTAGGGCGGAGCCTTGACTGGCTAATGCAGCGATTTCGGTGCCAGCGCCTGCAAGACCTAGGAGGGAGGCAATTGTAAGGGCGGTGATGGGCTCTCGCTTTTGCAGAAGGGCGGGATCTGCAGTCCTTTCTAGGCGGAGGAAGAAGTCTTTCTCGCTGTGGTATAAGACCCTAGGGATGAGGACAATTAGGAGGCAAGTTTCATTAGTTGTCTTGAGGGTTTGTACATTAAGGCAGGGGGTAAGTCCTGTAGAGGAGCAGAGCCATTGGGAGGAGTTGTGGGGAATAAGAAACTTGGCAGAGCTGCTGGGAGAGGAGTAGTTGGCACAAGCTGTGAGGCTGGGAGAGTTACTCGAGCGAGGGCGGATGCACTTTCCTGTAAAGGAGACTGAATGAAAGGTTAAGGGGACGGCAGAGGTATTTCAATTGCATTCCGAGGGGCTGTCCTCTGTGTTTTCTGAAAAGGAGAGGTTGGAGGCAACTGGCTCATACAGGGGGAAGGAGGTGGAGAGGCAAAGCCAACAAGAGGAGGTGAGATTGGGGTTGGAGGAATTCACTGAGGTGAAGGCCGCTTGGATAAGGCCGAGGAGGGGAGAGGAGTAGCGAGAGGAGTAGCGAGAGGGGGGTAGAGGAGGTCGGGGTGGTGGGGTTGGCGATGCATTGTTTGCAGCTGAGGTGCGGCTGGTTGGAGCTGAGGTGCGGCTGGAGGGCTGTGGAAAAAGGGGGTTCACTCGGACTGGGGTCCAGGCCCAGGTGTACTGTTGTCATCTGGTGCACCAGGTTGTGGAGACGACGGCATTCTCGTCTCGTTAGACGCGTGGTTGCTGGTGGCGGGCTGGATTGCCCTTCCTGGGATCCAGATTGGTTGTGCTGCATCATCTGGGAAAACACAAGCAAACCCGCGCCCCTGGGCGAGGAGTGGGGAGGGACCCTTCCAAGCATTATTCTCTGGGTCCTTCCAGTAAACCATCGGGGCCTGGGTGGGCCTATACGAGGGCCCCCAATGTTTATGTAGGGGCGAAAGCCCTTCTTTATTGAATGTGAGTAGATTAAAGTGAATAAGGGCTGCTATGATAAGGTCCCCTGGAGTTGCCTGGGGGAGCATTGCCCTTTCTTTTTCAATTTGTGTTTTTAAGCAGCGATGGACGGCTTCCACAATGGCTTGCCCCTGAGGATTATAGGGGATGCCGAAATGATGGGTGATGTTATATAACTGAAGGAAGGCCGCAAAGGAGGCACTGCGATAGGCAGGCCCATTGTCTGTTTTTAGGTCCCAGGGAACTCCCATGAAGAGAATTCCTTGTCTTAGGGCCTTGATACAGTGTTTTGCCGTTTCCCCGGCGAGGGGGACTGCATAACACATGGCCGAGAAGGTGTCAATTATTACATGCACATATTTGAGGCGTCCAAAGGACGGAACGTGAGTTACGTCCATTTGCCATCTAGAATTGGGTTTTAGGCCTCGTGGGTTGACTCCCTGAGGTTGCAGGGGGCCAAGCGGCGCAAAGGGCGCACAAGTTGCACAATTGCGGACAAGATGTTTACAGGTGTCTAGGGGGAGGCCACATAAATGATGTAACGACGTAGCCGAAAAGTGAAACCTGGAATGCAATAACTTGGCCTGGTTAACAGCGTCCCCCGGAGGGGCCGCTGTGTGGGTCAGCATAGCTTGGGTATCTTGAGCTGAGACCGCTTGGTCTACTATACTATTGCCGTTAGCCAGGGGCCCCGGAAGGCCTGAGTGACTACGAATGTGGCTAATGAACCAAGGATCTTGTCGATGCTCCAGGATGCTCCTGAGGTCAGAAAGTGCTTTATCGATGGCCGAGTTTCCCGGGAAAAAGGTGGAAAACGCGAGGACTCGGCAGACCTGATACGTGTAGAGGCTGTCGGTGAAAATGTTTACTGGGTGTTTACAGTGGGCTTTTATCGCATATGATACCGCCAGAATTTCCCCCACTTGGACTGAATGAAGGTTAACATAACTGAATAGGCGGGGTTCCGGGTGGTCTTGGGAATAAGAGAGGAAGGCAAAACAGGTTTTGGAGGCGTCAGTGAAGACAGTAGTGGCACCCGGGATGGGTGCAGAGGAGGGGAAAGGATGGAAGGGGCTGCGGAAGGGAAGCTTGGCGAGTCCCTGTAACAGCCGATGGCTAGGATAATGACAGCTGAATTCCCCCTGAAATCCTTCTAAGAGGATTTGCATGTCCAGGTTATCACGTATAAGCAGGCGGGTTTGGCCTGCGTCCAGGGGCCAAACAATTTTTTCTGGCGGCTCTCCAAATACATGAACAGCCAGGGTGACTAGATCTGAAGCTAGGCTGATCCAGAGCCACACTGCGGGGCAAATTTTCCTAAGCCGGCTTTTAGCAGGGTGCACCCAAAGTAGAGGGCCTGGCACGGGAGTGGGGGTAGGGGGAGCGTTGCCCCAAGGGTTGCCTTGAGGTGTAGAAGGCAGCCAGGGGTTGTTAGTCGGCAGGGTGGGAGGAGCGGCGGCAGCTGCCGGTAGCGGCTCCGAGGGGGAGCTTGTCGAAGGGGGAGGTGGAAGTGGGAGGCCCCAAGCGTCGCAAGATGGCGGCGCGGTAGGTGTGGCCAAGACACAAGATGGCGGACCAGCCCCGCCCTGTGAAAGGGCGGGGTCCAAGGCACAAGATGGCGGACTAGCTCCGCCCTGTGAAAGGGCGGGGTCTAAGGCATAAGATGGCGGACTAACTCCGCCCTGCGAATGGGCGGGGCTTAAGGCATAAGATGGCGGACTAACTCCGCCCTGTGAAAGGGCGGGGCCTAAGGCATAAGATGGCGGACTAGCTCCGCCCTGTGAAAGGGCGGGGCCTAAGGCGTAAGATGGCGGACTAACTCCGCCCTGCGAAAGGGCGGGGCCTAAGGCGTAAGATGGCGGACTAGCTCCGCCCTATGAAAGGGCAGGGCTTAAGGCGTAAGATGGCGGACTAGCTCCGCCCTGTGAAAGGGCGGGGTAAAGCGCATGCGGTTTCCGGCCCAGCTTAGGGCTGACGTCATCACTAGAGCACTTCCTCCCCTAAGTAGAAGAAGAAGGAGGAAGTTCGCCATTTTGGAGCAGTCTGGGGGGGGCAGTTGCAAAGAGGTACACGGCGCCAAAGAAAGAAACAAAGACACAAAGGACTACAGCAAGGTAATGGAGGGGAAGAGGGAGAGCGTTAGGAGGAATGGGGGTTATAGAAGAAAAGGACGAGAGGCAGACGGAAGAATGGGTAGTGGGGAAGGGAGGAGCGGCTCCGGAGCGGCGAGGGAGAGGCGGCCCTTACCTTGCAGGCGAGGAGAAGGGGAGCTGGAGAGGCGTCCGGGCGAGCGGGTGGTGTACTGGATCGCTGCGTGGAGAGGTCGCGTCCCTGTTCAGGCGCCAGTTGCGGTCGCAGTTGATTCGTCTGGGGGGGGGGGTGGCGGCCGGTTACCGAATCCTAGGCTCCCAGGCTTGCTCTGAGGGTACCGGCGGCGGGGGCTCTTTCCCGGAGGCGAGGGCGAGGCGGGGGACTGGGCCCGGTCCCCGGCGGAGGCGTGCAAGGAGGGCGGCGAGAAGGAGCAGGCGGGACACGGTTCTTTGAGGGTGTGGAAAACCAAGAGAGCGAGAGAGAGAGAGAGAGAGAGAGAGAGCGAGAGAGAGCGAGAGAGCGAGAGAGCGAGAGAGCGAGAGAGCGAGAGAGCGAGAGCGAGAGAGAGAGAGAGAGAGAGCGAGAGAGAGAGAGAGAGAGCTTTATTAGGGGAGAGCACCAGCTTATATTGGGTGATTAGGGGGCGGGGTAGCTGTAGAGGTCAAAGGCTTGGATTGGTTCAGAGAGGGTGCAGAGGTTGATAGACAGGGGGCGGGAGTTGTTCCGGTGACTGTGCATGCGCACTGGCGGTGGGGGAGTTGCTCTGGCAACGGGGAGTGTCCAGGCGAGATAAGGGGGTGGGGAAAAGGCGGTTCCCTCCGGCAAGCCTCCCCTACAGTGGTATTTTGGGTGAGGAAATGGGGCCTGCCTCCGGCCTCACTTTCCCAGGCCTGGGGGGCTGTGGAGGGCGCTGTCGCCCGTGCCCACCACCCTCCCCAGGGGCTGATCAGGTCCCCCAGCCCAGGCCCGCCAAGTCAAAGCACGTAATCAGTGTCCCGCAGAGGACGCGCTTGCAGAGGGCTTGGCGCGGGAGTGGGGGTAGGGGGAGCGTTGCCCCAAGGGTTGCCTTGAGGTGCAGAAGGCAGCCAGGGGTTGTTAGTCGGCAGGGTGGAAGGAGCGGCGGCAGCTGCCGGCAGCGGTTCCGAGGGGGAGCTCGCCGAAGGGGGAGGCGGGAGTGGGAGGCCCCAAGCGTCGCAAGATGGCGGCGCGGTGGGCGTGGCTAAGACACAAGATGGTGGATCAGCCCCGCCCTGTGAAAGGGCGGGGCCCAAGGCATAAGATGGTGGACTAGCTCCGCCCTGTGGAAGGGCGGGGTAAAGCGTATGCGGTTTCTGGCCCAGCTTAGGGCTGATGTCATCGCCGGAGCATTTCCTCCCCTCGATGGAAGAAGAAGGAGGAAGTTCGCCATCTTGGCGTGGCGCAGTGTTATTTTGCTTTTTGGGAGTCACCTCGAGCGCGTTGTTAATCTGCTCGACTAAGGACTCCGTGTCCGAGTCATGATTTGAATTAGTATCGCTATCTGAATCTGTTGGCTGGGTTGCTAGGGCCTCTTTGGATTTAACGGGGCCTCGATCAGGGGGGAGGGAGCCTTGAAGGCAGGAGCGGATGGTTATCAAGGTGGGGAGCAAGCCGGGAGGGAAGCACTTGCTCTCATGTTCCATGGCATTGGTGACTCGATCAATAAGACGATCATAAATAACAGGGTCCCAAAGATGGCAAGTGGTGAGCCATGGGTTAAAGGGCAGCAGGAGGTCCCAGTATATCTGCAGCTGCCGGACAGACACTTTACAGCGATGCGTGTCTAGGAGACCCGCTAGAGCACGAACTTGAGGTGCCTGGCATGTAGATAGACGATTACCCATAGCTGAGGGGAGAGGAGGGGGAGTTGTTTACCGAGCAGAGAGAATGAGATAAACCGTGGCCGCGAGGCCGAAGGAGACGGCGAGAGCAGAAAGCAGTGCCCTTTGGCAACGGGAGCAGTCAGGGGGGGCGGTTGCAAAGAGGCACACGGCGCCAAATGAGGAAATAAAGATACAAAGAACTACAGCAAAGTAATGGAGGGGAAGAGGGAGAGCGTTAGGAGGAACGGGGGTCATAGAAGTGCGCATACAAGAGGACGAAGAGAGCGTGGGGGAAGGGAGGAGCGGCTTCGGAGCAGTGAACCTGACACGGCTCCGGAAGCGGCGAAGGAGAGGCGGCCCTTACCTTGCAGGCGAGGAAACGGGAAGCTGGAGAGGCGTCCGGGCGAGCGGGCGACCTGCCGAACTGTTGTGTGGAGACGCTCCTCACACGGGGCACCAGTTGCGGTCGGGGTTACTGCTTCTGGGGGGAGGGGCGGCCGGTAGCTGAGCCCTCAGCTCTCGGGGCTGCTTAAAGGGTACCGGCGGCGGGGGCTCTTTCCCGGAGGCGAGGGGGAGGCGGAGGACTTGGCTGGGTCCTCGGCGGGAGGCGTGCAAGGTGTGGAGGGCGGCGATAAGGACAAAAACACTCTTCATCCAGTAGGAGTATGCGCCAAAGAGGCTTTATTCAGGGGTGATCACAGGTTATATAGGCTGGTAAGAAGGGCAGGCTGGAAAGGAGGTGAAGTAGCCTTAAATGGCAATACTGAAGGAAGAGGGGCTAGGATTGGTTCTGAGAGGACGCAGGAGCCGTTGCAGCGGGCGGGGGTTGTTCTGGCCACGGTGCATGCGCGCTGGCGGTGGCAGGAGTGGCCTTGGCACAAGGGAGTGTGTGGGCAAGATAAGGAAGTGAGGAAAGGGCGGTTGGGAGAAAGGCGGTTTCCTCCGGCAAGCCTCCCCTGCCCGTGACATTTTGGGTGAGGAAAAGGGAGCTGCCCTGACCTCGCTCCTCAGGCTCGGGGGGGCTGCAGAGGGCACTAATGCCCGTACCTACTACCCTCCCCAGGGGGTGATCAGGTCCCCTGGCCCAGGCCTGGCAAGCCGAGGTACAAGCTCAGCTACCCGCAACACAGCCCTATTTATTCAACAAATTGTACAAGCAGCAGTTACCCAAGCCTGAATTTGGAGAGACCCAGGGCTGCCTTGCCCGTGTTTATTTAACAGGCGAGAAGCATTGGAATTAGGCTACATCTTGTCACACAAGCGATTTCCCTAAGAACAGCCCCCATGGAATGTGGTGGACCTGGCGAGCCCTCCTCCAGGGCTCCAAACAAGCAGACAGCCGCTTGGTCTTAAAGCTGCTTTTTCTGAAAAGACACCGTGGTGAGGCTGTAGACGAACCAGCAACTCATGCATTACACATGCTAGCATGCACACACTCACTCTTGTGTACACTTATGCATGCCCCAGCACACACACGTGCACACACTCACCCTCACAGAATCACAGGACAGTAAGAAATCCTGGGGGAGGGTTGTCAGCACAGGTGGGGTCCTGCGGCTCTGGGCTGATGGGGAGGGGTTTCCCAGCTTCCCCTTCTAGGACCTCCCACTTCAAGCAGCATCTCTGTTTGTATCCGGAATCCATCCTGGTATCCCAGGAGGTGGCTTTGTCTCAGTTTGCCATGGCTGCTACGACGAATAATACCAATTGGTTTGGTGGAGCACCAGGGATTTGTGGGATCATGGTTTTGAGGCTAGAAGCCCCAAAAGACCATGCTTTCTCCTGGGGCCAGCAGGGTTCTGGTGAAGGCTTTCAGCCATCCCTGGGGTTGCTTGTCTTGCACCTTTGCCTGCATCATATGGTGATCTCTCTCTCTCTCAATCTACCCCCCCTTCTCTCCTTCCCTCTCTCCCTCCCTCCCTCCTCTGGTTTCCACTGACCTCTAGCTTCAGACCCTTCCGTGGCTTCCCCTGACTTCTCTTTATAAGAGCTCCAGTCATTCGGATAAAGGATCACCCTGACTCTGTTGAGCCATACCTTAACTGAAAATAACAGCTCCCAAAGGCCCTCTTTTCAATGGGTTCAACCAGAACATGGATTGAGATTCAGAACTTGCCTTCTGGGGTGAACCCATTCATCTTTCTGCAGCTCCAAGCCTACCAAGGGTGGATGCCCAGTGAATTCTGAATGCTTATCTCAGAAAGTTCTCGGACTCTGCTCTTTTGCATTTGTAAAACCTGTGATGTGAGCTCCTGGCCCCACTGCCTCAGACTCCCTCCTAGTAATGGATCCATGGTGGATGGCCAAGGACCCTTCCCAAGGATGATAAGTGGACCATCAGAAAACAGGAATGCATTCAGGGCTTCCTCCTAAGAGGTCCTTCTTGGATGCACCTTTAGCCTACCCGGCAGTGGGGCATGCCCTGCTCTCCCACTGGGGTTTTGATTCACAATTCCTTGATTACCAAGGGGGCTGTATATCTTCCCAAGAGCCTCTCGTCTACTGAGAGTTCTTCCTTTGCCAAGACCTTTTGAACTCTACCCATTTTCCATTATGTTGCCTGTAGTTATCTGGTGCATTTGTAGGATCTCCTTATTTAGTCTGCATATCAGTCCTTTGCCTCTATATATGATCTATAGATGGAAAATAGCCTCTCGAGCTCTGCTTTTCCTATCCACTTTACTAATGGTATGTTACAAACAGAAGTTTGTCATTTTAATGAAGTCTGACTCATCAGTTCTTCCTTTTATGTGTAGAGTTTTTGCATCCTCTTTAGGGATTTTTTTGTTTGCCCCAACTGGTTTTATTTCTTTTTATTTGTGGTGCCCAGCTCTGGAAGTTTCCCTAAATACAGCAAACAGATGGAGTTTCTAATAAACAAGGAGGCTGGCCACTGGTTCTTGTTCTGAGGACATTTTTTTAAAATTAAGATTTATTTACACACCATACAATCATCCAAAGTATATAATCCATTGATCACATTACCATGATATAGTTGTTCATTCATCACCCTGATCTATTTTTTTTAACATTCTCCTTGTACCAGAAAAAGTAAAAATAAGAATAAAAAGTTAAGAGTAAAAACAGAACATCCAAATTGTACCCTCCACCCTATTTTTCCTTTAGTTTTTTGTCCTCATTTTTCTACTCATCCATCCGTACACTAGATAAAGGGAGTGTGATCTACAAGGTTTTCACAATCACACTGTCACCCTTGTAAGCTACATTGTTATACAATCTTCTACAAGAGTCAAAGCTACTGGGTTGTAGCTATTCCAATTCATTAAAACCTAAAAAGTGTTATCTATATAGTGCATAAGAATGCCCACCAGAGTGACCTCTCGACTCCATTTGAAATCTCTTAGCCACTGAAGCTTTATTTCATTTCATTTTGCCTCCCCCTTTTGGTCAAGATGTTCTCAATCCCATGATGCCAGGTCCAGATTCATCCCCGGGAGTCATATCCTGAGTTGCCAGGGAGATTTACACCCCTGGGAGTCAGGTCCCATGTAGAGGTTAGGGCAGTGAGTTCACCTGCCAAGCTGGCTTAGTTAGAGAAAGAGAGAGGGCCACATCTGAGCAACTAAAAGGCACTCAAGGGGAGACTCTCAGGCACAATTATAAGCAGGCTTAGCCTCTCCTTTGCGGTAAAAGACTTCCCAAGGGCAAGTCCCATGATAGAGGGTTCGGCACATCAAACCGCCATTCCCCATGTCTGTGAGCACATCAGCAACCATCCAGGTGGGGAAGCCCAACACCTCTGAGGACATTTTTGAGAGTATACGAGCAGCTTCTAGCTACAGAAAAGACCAAGTCTCTTAAACGGCAAAAGGCGAGTCAGTGGGAACTTGGCCTGAACCTGATGTGGATGGTGAGATTTTAGTTGTCTGGCTCTTTGGGCTGGTCAGCATTCTAAGATGGCATGTGGCTGCAGGAGGGGAGATAATGCATTTACTGATCAAACTAAACTTGCCTTTAGCTGAGGAGGATGGACAAGTAAAGTGTTGTGAGCACACTGCCAGATTTCAGCAAAGCATTGGGCAAATCTCTCAGGGTCACTGCTTGTGGTCTTGTCCCCACTTCCACCCCTGAAACCCAGTAATTATGGGTCTGTATGTGGACAATTGGGCATGGTTACACACTGGGAGTTGACAAACTTAGAATCACTTGTCTATTGGGTTAGAGTCACGATTTTTGAGACACATTGGCCACCCCGAGGGTGAGCATGACATCATCACACAGACATGGACTCCTTACCTGCAGGTAAGTCCACACAGCAATGTCCGAACAGTTGATCAGGGACCCCAGAATCAACACTCACTTCCATGGAGGAGACCCAGGAATTGTAGCCTGGCATGAGCTCATGTACCAGCAGACATAAAATGCATCATGCTATCAGGATGTGCATCAGAAAAGGTGTGAGAGGCATGAGGGAGGGGATGGACCATGAGTAGGGGGGTCCCTGAGCCCACCACCACCTTTGGAGTTTTGCTCATGAGACTCTGCCTATGACTGTACCCACAGCTAAGACTTACCAGGGTGGAGTAGCAAAGTGCAGGGGCAGATTGCAAGGGAAGGAGACCTGGGCAGTGCGGGACACTGATTACGTGCTTCAACCTGGCGGGCCTAGGCCGGGGGACCGGATCCACCCCTGGGGAAGGTAGTAGGTACGGGTAACAGCGCCCTCCACAGCCCCCCGGGCCTGAGAAGGTGAGGCCGGAGGCAGGCCCCAATTCCTCACCCAAAACCAACCGTTGGAGGAAGCTTGCCGGGTAAGACCGCCTCCCTCGTCTAACCACTCAACCCCTCCGTTACAATGCAACGTCCCCTACTGCCAGTGCGCATGCACCAATCATTGTGCAACACCCAACAACCAAAGACAACCTCCACGCCCTCTCAGAACCAATCCAAGCCTTTAACCTCTACAGCTACCCCGCCCTCTAAACCGCCCATTATAAGCTTGTACTCTCCCCTAATAAACTCTCTCTTGGTTTCTTCACCCTAAAAGAAACGTGTCCCACCTGTTCCCTCTCGCCGCCCTCCACACCTTGCACGCCACCCCGCCGGGGACCTGGCCAAGTCCCCCGCCTCGCCCTCGCCTCCGGGAAAGAGCCCCCGCCGCCAGTACCCTCCAAGCAATCCTGAGAGCCTAGGATTTAGCAACCGGCCGCCACCCTCCCCCCAGACAAATCAACTGCAACCGCAGGGCAGACCCCTTATGTTGGCTTCCCATGCTCTCTCTTCCCCCTTCCAAGAGAGCTCTCACAGTTTATCCTACCCACACCAGGACAAAAATGCAGCAACACACATCTGAAGTTTCCGCCCAGGGAAGCTAACAGAGATTCAATGCCCAGGGTGTTATCGGGTCCGGTCATATAGGGACCCTCTGCCGAGACCCCAAACTCTCTGAAGAAAAGGAAGTGTTGAGCTTAAAACATACTGTTTGCCCTGAGTCTAGGCACAGGGAGCCACCTTATCAGGCAGGGAAACTTTTACATCAGGTAGGGAACTGTTTACCTGCCAAGTTCCCAGATGCCGCCCAAGAGTCAAACCTTCCAGATGCATTTTCTTAATCAGCAGATTGAGACCAGTTTTGTTGAATCTTTTCTTTGCAGTCTGAATGCCTGGAGCAGGGGCTGCATTTTGGACACTGCCAATTGGTGATGGGGGTTGCCCATAAAGATAAGTAACCAGCAGCTTTGCCATACAAGGACTGGATAAAGATGAGGGGACTATAGATTATTTATACAAGTCAGAGAGGAGAAGACCTACACCACTTATACCATTCTAAGGGAATTAGTAGCAAGTAACAGTTTGCAAAGAATTGGAAGTATGTTCTGCACAAGGTGGTTAGGTTTGTTTAGCATTTTTCTAGCAGCCAGAGGAATAAGCAAAGAGAACCAGAGGGAGGCATTTCACCAAATGCTAAAGAACTGCCAAGAAAGATTAGAGTTGCCCAGAAGAGGAGTGGGCTGCTGGGAAAGGAGAGTTCTGTATCTCTGGAATGTTCTAGAGGCATCTAGATGGCCGTCTGTAACAATGTGTCAAAAGGCCTTTCTATATGGGAGGCCTCTGTGTCTATGATGCTGCAATGAATGATTTTATAAGGGTGGAAAAATAAATGAACAAGAGGAAAACCCCGAGTATGGCATGAAATCCAGGAAGAAGCATCAAAACTCCATTTACAGGAGTGTCAAGTTTCATGACAGGTCTGGTCTGACCACAGCTTATTTGGGAGACTTTGATATTTTAGTTGGCCCCAATATTTAACAATAGGATATGGGAAATGGAAAGTCCCAATGTAATCATGCATCGAGAGAGAAAGTCAGACTGAATACAATCAATCTTGTTATTCATTGGTTGTATTTCTGAATTTGCCTCCTCTCTAAAATTTATCTGTAACCCCCAAATCCTCATGGCACTTTTAAGTCAGTCATGGACCTGCATGTAGTGCTGAAAAATCTGAGTCACCTGATGCACCTGTTCCAAGCTACAGGAGCTGTAACCCTTATTTGCAGCACGGGCAAATGATTCAGGATTCACTGTGCGGGATACTGATTACGTGCTTCGACTTGGCGGGCCTGGGCTGGGGGACCTGATCAGCCCCTGGGGAGGGTGGTGGGCACGGGTGACAGCGCCCTCCACTGCCCCCCAGGCCTGAGAAAGTGAGGCCGGAGGCAGGCCCCATTTCCTCACCCAAAATACCACCGTTAGGGGAGGCTTGCCGGAGGGAACCGCCTTTTCCCCACCCCCTTATCTTGCCCGGACACTCCCCGTTGCCAGTGCAACTCCCATCACCAACATTGTTGCCAGACACCGTTGCCAGAACAACTCCCGCCCCTTTTCAAACAACCTCCGTGCCCTCTTAGAACCAATCCTAACCTCCGCACCCTCTCAGAACCAATCCTAGCCTTTATCCCCTCAGCATTGGCTTGTAACAACCCCCGCCCTCTATGCCAGCCTATATAACCTGTGCTCACCCCTAATAAACTCTCTTGGCTTCTTCACCCTCAAAGAACTGTGTCCTGCCTGTTCCTTCTCGCCGCCCTCCACACCTTGCACGCCTCCGCCGGGGACCGGGCCCAGTCCCCCGCCTCGCCCTCGCCTCCGGGAAAGAGCCCCCGCCGCCGGTACCCTCCGAGCAACGCCGAGAGCCGAGGGTTCAGCAACCGGCCGCCCCCCCCCCAGATAAATCAACTGCGACCGCACACTGATTCAGCATTTGGGATGAGTTTACAGAACAGAACCACAGTGAATCATGGGAATCAACTGTACCTTCCATTGTTGGACACATTGAGTTTAGAGATGTTAAAAATGTGGACAAATGCATGTCTCATAGTCCTTGATAAATATAGATGGGTGAGATGGTTGAGTATCTGCAAATAACATTTGCATCAATCACTGTGTCATGAGTTCATTCATGCAGGAAAAATCATTCCTATTTCCATACTGGAATTTACTCAGGAAAACCCTGATTATCATACATGCATTGGATGTCTGGCACATGCTGGCATGTTCTGGATATTTTCTGTGGATTGGTTGATGGGATCCAAAACTCTGGCCAACCCCTCCACTTTACAAATAAGGAGACTGAGGTACAGGGCAGTCAACACATTTTACCAGAAACAGAAAGGGTTCCTTTGAACTTGAACCACAACAAGACATGAACATGACAGGTGCGGGATACTGATTACGTGCTTCGACTTGGCGGGCCTGGGCTGGGGGACCTGATCAGCCCCTGGGGAGGGTGGTGGGCACGGGTGACAGCGCCCTCCACTGCCCCCCAGGCCTGAGAAAGTGAGGCCGGAGGCAGGCCCCATTTCCTCACCCAAAATACAACCGTTAGGGGAGGCTTGCCGGAGGGAACCGCCTTTTCCCCACCCCCTTATCTTGCCCGGACACTCCCCGTTGCCAGTGCAACTCCCACCACCACCAGTGCGCATACACTGTTGCCAGACACCATTGCCAGAGCAACTCCCGCCCCTTTTCAAACAACCTCCGCGCCCTCTTAGAACCAATCCTAACCTCCGCACCCTCTCAGAACCAGTCCTAGCCTTTATCCCCTCAGCATTGGCTTGTAACAACCCCCACCCTCTTACCAGCCTATATAACCTGTGTTCACCCCTGAATAAAGTTCCTTTTTGCCCTTTTGTTCTACCCCTACTGGAGGAAGAGTGTCTTGTCTTTCCCTTCTCGCCGCCCTCCACACCTTGCACGCCACCGCCGGGGACCTGGCCAAGTACCCCGCCTCGCCCTCGCGTCCGGGAAAGAGCCCCTGCCGCCGGTACCCTCTGAGCAACGCCGAGAGCCGAGGGTTCAGCAACCGGCCGCCATCCCCCCAGACGAGCTTAACTGCGTCCACAACTGGTGCCCCGTGTGAGGATGGTCCTCTCCACACAGCGGTCCAGTAAACCACCCGCTCGCCCGGACGCCTCTCCAACTCCCCTTCTCCTCGCCTGCAAGGTAAGGGCCGCCTCTCCCTCGCCGCCCCACGGAGCCACCTCTCCCTCGCCGCTCCACGTCCGGAGCTGCCTCTCCCACGCCGCTCCGCGCCGGGCCGCTCCTCCTTTCCCGTATTAACCCGGCTATTGCCCCCGACTACCTTTCGTCTTCTCTTCCTATGTCCCCCATTCCTCCTGACACTCTCCCTCTTCCCCTCCATTACTTTGCTGTAGTCCTTTGTGTCTTTGTTTCTTTGTTTGGCGCCGTGTGCCTCTTTGCAACCGCCCCCCCAGACTGCTCCAAAATGGCGAACTTCCTCCTTCTTCTACTGACGGGAGGAAGTGCTCTAGTGATGACGTCAGCCCTAAGCCGGGCCGGAAACCGCATGCACTTTACCCCGCCCTTTCACAGGGCGGAGCTAGTCCACCATCTTATGCCTTAGGCCCCGCCCTTTCACAGGGCGGAGTTAGTCCGCCATCTTATGCCTTAGGCCCCGCCCTTTCACAGGGAGGAGCTAGTCCGCCATCTTATGCCTTAGGCCCCACCCTTTCACAGGGCGGAGCTAGTCCGCCATCTTATGCCTTAGGCCCCGCCCTTTCACAGGGCGGAGCTAGTCCGCCATCTTGTGTCTTAGCCACGCCTACCGTGCCGCCATCTTGCGACGCTTGGGGCCTCCCACTTCCGCCTCCCCCTTCGACAAGCTCCCCCTCAGAGCCGCTACCAGCAGCTGCCGCCGCCTCTGGGGCAGTGCTTACCATGCAGCCCCCCCAATAATGTGCGCCACTGCTCGTTTCACCCTGCTATGGGTGGAGCAGTGGCCCCTTCCCACGCACAAATTAGTTGCACTCCAAGCCCTTGTCCAAGAACAATTGGACGCAAGCCACATAGAACCTTCTACTAGTCCCTATAATTCGCCAGTATTTGTTATTCATAAAAAAGCCACAGGGAAATTTAGGCTCCTCCATGATCTGCGGGAGATCAATAAGCATATTCTTCCCATGGGTTCCCCGCAGCCTGCACAACCCCCCTCCTTTTCTTTTAATGCCTCTGAACTGTTTCTTCCCGAAACCTTTCCCCCGCCAATAGCGATTCTGGTAGTTCTAGAAGGGGAGGCCGAGTTGGAGTACGCAGTAACAAAAATCTAGACCAGTATTACATGTGCCCATCCTCAAATCCTGGAAAATCGTACTGCAATTCCCCCAAGGAGTACTACTGTGCATACTGGGGGTGTGCTCAGAATACCCAAGCTATGCTAACCCACACGGCAGCCCCTCCGGGGGATGCTGTTAACCAAGCCAAGTTATTGCATTCCAGGTTTCACTTTTCGGCTACGTCGTTACATCATTTATGTGGCCTCCCCCTAGACACCTGTAAACATCTTGTCCGCACTTGCGCAACTTGTGCGCCCTTTGCGCCGCTTGGCCCCCTGCAACCTCAGGGAGTCACCCACGAGGCCTAAAACCCAATTCTAGATGGCAAATGGATGTAACTCACGTTCCGTCCTTTGGGCGCCTCAAATATGTGCATGTAATAATTGACACCTTCTCGGCCATGTGTTATGCAGTCCCCCTTGCCGGGGAAACGGCCAAACACTGTATCAAGGCCCTAAGACAAGCAATTCTCTTCATGGGAGTCCCCTGGGACCTAAAAACAGACAATGGGCCTGCCTATCGCAGTGCCTCCTTTTCAGCCTTTCTTCAGTTATATAACATCACCCATCATTTAGGCATCCCCTATAATCCTCAGGGGCAAGCCGTTGTGGAAGCAGTCCATCGCCGCTTAAAAACACAAATTGAAAAAGAAAGGGCAATGCTCCCCCAGGCAACTCCAGGGGACCTTATCATAGCAGCCCTTATTCACCTTAATCTACTCACATTCAATAAGGAAGGGCTTTCGCCCCTACATAAACATTGGGGGCCCTCGTATAGGCCCACCCAGGCCCCGATGGTCTACTGGAAGGACCCAGAGAATAATACCTGGAAGGGTCCCTCCCCACTCCTCGCCCAGGGGCGCGGGTTTGCTTGTGTTTTCCCAGATGATGCAGCACAGCCAATCTGGATCCCAGGAAGGGCAATCCGGCCCGCCACCAGCAACCACGCGTCTAACGAGACGAGAACGCCGTCGTCTCCGCAACCTGGTGCACCAGATGACAACAGTACACCTGGGCCTGGACCCCAGTCCGAGTGAACCCCCTTTTTCCACAGCCCTCCAGCCGCACCTCAGCTCCAACCAGCCGCACCTCAGCTACAAACAACGCATCGCCAACCCCACCACCCCAACCTTTCCTACCCCCCTCTCGTTACTCCTCTCCCCTCCTCGGCCTTATCCAAGCGGCCTTCACCTCAGTGAATTCCTCCAACCCCAATCTTACCTCCTCTTGTTGGCTTTGCCTCTCCACTTCCTCCCCCCTGTATGAGCCAGTTGCCTCCAACCTCTCCTTTTCAGAAAACACAGAGGACAGCCCCTCGGAATGCAATTGGAATACCTCTGCTGTCCCCCTAACCTTTCATTCAGTCTCCTTTACAGGAAAGTGTGTCCGCCCTCGCTCAAGTAACTCTCCCAACCTCACAGCTTGTGCCAACTATTCATCTCCCAGCAGCTCTACCAAGTTTCTTATTCCCCACAACTCCTCCCAATGGCTCTGCTCCTCTACTGGACTTACCCCCTGCCTTAATGTGCAAACCCTCAATACAACTAATGAAACTTGCCTCCTAATTGTCCTTATCCCTAGGGTCCTATACCACAGCGAGGAAGACTTCTTCCTCCACCTGGAAAGAACTGCAGCTCCTGCCCCTCTGCAAAAACGAGAGCCATCACCGCCCTCACGATTGCCTCCCTCCTAGGTCTTGCAGGTGCTGGCACCGGAATCGCTGCATTAGCCAGTCAAGGTTCCACCCTAACTCACCTCTGGGTGGCTGTTGACGAGGACATTCGTCACCTACAAAACGCTATTTCCCATCTTAAAAATTCTGTTAACTCCCTCTCTGAGGTAGTGCTCCAAAACCGCCGAGGTCTTGACCTTCTTCTCCTCAAAGAAGGAGGCCTCTGCGCCGCCCTAGGAGAAGAGTGCTGTGTATATGCCAATTCCACAGGTCTCGTCGAGAACAGCCTAAAGAAAGTCCGAAAGGGACTAGAACAGCGCAAAAGGGACCGTGAAGCTGCCAACTATTGGTCCCACATCTTTGCCCCCATCCTCCCATACCTCCTCCCTCTCCTCGGCCCCCTACTAATGATTATTCTAGCTCTCACCCTAGGACCCTGGGTTATCCGCAGACTTCGCCAACTTGCTAAAAGCCAGGCCAATACCAATGCTGTCCTCTCATCATTTGTGCAAGTCCAGTATCAACAACTTGCCTCCACTGTAGAAGCTGACCCTCCGCAGCGTCGCCACCCTTGTCCATCCCGCAAGCAGCGAGGCCCCTGTCGAGCGCCCGGGCGCCACACCAACGTCGAGCTCCAACCTCGCTGAGCCACCATCAACCCCTTTTCCCCTCCCCAGCCTCCCCCATCCCTCATCCCTTAGCGGACCTCTCCGGTAAGCTTCTTCCTTTAATTAGAACAGAAGGGGGAAATGCGGGATACTGATTACGTGCTTCGACTTGGTGGGCCTGGGCTGGGGGACCTGATCAGCCCCTGGGGAGGGTGGTGGGCACGGGCGACAGCGCCCTCCACTGCCCCCCAGGCCTGAGAAAGTGAGGCCGGAGGCAAGCCCCATTTCCTCACCCAAAATACAACCGTTAGGGGAGGCTTGCTGGAGGGAACCGCCTTTTCCCCACCCCCTTATCTTGCCCGGACACTCCCCATTGCCAGTGCAACTCCCACCACCACCAGTGCGCATACACTGTTGCCAGACACCGTTGCCAGAGCAACTCCTGCCCCTTTTCAAACAACCTCCGCGCCCTCTTAGAACCAATCCTAACCTCCGCACCCTCTCAGAACCAATCCTAGCCTTTATCCCCTCAGCATTGGCTTGTAACAACCCCCACCCTCTTACCAGCCTATATAACCTGTGTTCACCCCTGAATAAAGTTCCTTTTTGCCCTTTTGTTCTACCCCTACTGGAGGAAGAGTGTCTTGTCTTTCCCTTCTCGCCGCCCTCCACACCTTGCACGCCACCGCCGGGGACCTGGCCAAGTCCCCCGCCTCGCCCTCGCGTCCGGGAAAGAGCCCCTGCCGCCGGTACCCTCCGAGCAATGCCGAGAGCCGAGGGTTCAGCAACCGGACGCCATCCCCCCAGACGAGCTTAACTGCGACCGCAACAGGCATCTATTAACCTACAATGGAAGGACCCAAAAATATTCACATGGACATTTGATATTGCTCTAGTAATGTCAGGAAAAATTGGATATAATGAATAGCACCACAAATTTTTAAGCTAGGTCCAAAGCTTTGAGATTTTTTCCCCTGTTTTCTGGGTAGTTTCGTTACATAAAAATAGGAAAAAAAACAATGGGTATAATTCATGCATGAAGTTTGTGGTGAGAAAAGGAAATTTTGTTGTTATAGGGTGAAATGGGCTATTGTTATTTTAACATCTTATTAATTTGGAACTCTGCACTTAACAAGTGACAGAACCTACTTGGAGGGACAAGGATAACAGTAATTGCTTCACATTAGTGATCTAAGGTCATTGATTGGCACAGTGTGATTAAAATGCAACATCTGTGCTCTCAGAACCCAAAGGCGTTGTTCACAAGCCAGTAGACGGTAATGACCTTGGTAAGCTCAGTCCACAGACATCCTCTGAGTCTCTGCAACATAAAGGAGGCATCGGGGACCATGTGCACTGCCTCCCACACCCCAGCCTGAGAGCATCCCGGACCACAGACCCTGCTCCCACACCCCAGCCCCATGAGCATCGGGGACCATGGACCCTGCTTCCATGCACCCAGCCCTGTGAGCATCAGATGATCTCTTTTGGGACCCGGTACATGACTTACTTTCATAGATGGTGTTATCACATTCCAAAGAGAACAACAACTTGCTTCCCACCAAGCTCATTGGATGTGTTTTGTTTTGTTTTGATTGCTCGATAGCCTTGAAAAATTGTGTTTCCAAATGTTTCAAGAAATACGTGTTCATGCTTGTTTAAATTCTCTGGTCAGTTTTGTGTTTTCTTATTGTCTGATAATTGATGTGACCTGTGTGTTTTTGTGGGTTCACTGTTCATTTGGTCCAAACTTCAAATTTCTGAATAGAGGATTTTCATTTCAAATATAGGCAGTTGCATTACTTTTGCATGGTGTTTACCAGACTATCCATTTTTTTAAAAAAAATGTACCAAATGGTAAGATTACAAAAACTGTAAAAATGAAAAAGAAAAAGAAATCCCACCATGCATAAGAACAGCAAAATTTTGAATTTTCAGTATGTTTTTTCTCCAGCAAGCCATATATGTTTGAATGTGATTAATCCTAAACTTTGTTTTTAAAATATTGTGTGGGGAGCAAGATATCCCTAAAACCCTCCTTCTGAAGTTAGTTTCTTATTACCAGGTAATTTACAATGTTAATGCAGCTTTGTGCATCTTGGCACACTCTGAAGAGGGAAACCTAACAAGGAAGAATCTTGTTTCTTTTCTGAATGTCAGGAACAGAAGGTTACGAGAGGGAAGGAGCAAGCTCAGGGTGGGGAGAGAGTGCCAGTTGTGGTTCCAGTCCCAGGTTTATCTCCTGCTGTTTCCTAACCTGGGACATGTTACTCTCACCATGTGCTCTCAATTTCCTCATTGGAAAAGTGGGAATTAGGATGCCTCACTGAGGGAACAGCTACAAGGTTTCAAATAGAGAATGATTGCAAAACCCTGTTCCTGCTACAAAGTCACCCCTGAACAAGATTGCAGCAAAAACGATCTTTTGGAGAGGACAGGAGAGAAGGAGTGTCAGCCAGGATGATTCTAGAAGGCTCTTGGGATCATCTCAGTCGTCCCCACTGCCTTGGCCCAGCCCCAGGTCTGAGCTCCCCCCACAACCCCAACACCACCTGGAACCCATGGGTTGCAGAGCCAAAGCCCCACCCAGAGCTACCACACAGATTCTGCATTTTAACAAGATGCCAGGAGATTCTGTGCGGGGACTGAGCTTGTACCTCGGCTTACCAGGCCTGGGCCAGGGGACTTGATATCACCCCCTGGGGAGGGTAGTAGGTACGGGCGTGAGTGCCCTCTGCAGCCCCCCCGAGCCTGAGGAGCGAGGTCAGGGCAGCTCCCTTTTCCTCACCCAAAATGCCACTGGCAGGGGAGGCTTGCCGGAGGAAACCGCCTTTCTCCCAACTGCCCTTTCCCCACTTCCTTATCTTACCCACTCACTCCCTGGTGCCAAGGCCACTCCTGCCACCGCCAGTGCGCATGCACCGTGGCCAAAACAACCCCCGCCCGCTGCAACGGCTCCTGCGTCCTCTCAGAACCAATCCTAGCCCCTCTCCCTTCAGTATTGCCATTTAAGGCTGCTTCACCTCCTTTCCAGCCCTGCCCTTCTTACCAGCCTATATAACCTGTAATCACCCCTGAATAAATCTCTTTTTGGCGCATACTCCTACTGGATGAAGAGTGTTTTTGTCCTTATCGCCGCCCTCCACACCTTGCACGCCTCTCGCCGAGGACCTTGGCCACGTCCTCCGCCTCGCCCTCGCCTCCGGGAAAGAGCCCCCGCCGCCGGTACCCTTTAAGCAGCCCCGAGAGCTGAGGGCTCGGCTACCGGCCGCCACTCCCCCTAGAAGCAGTAACCCCGACCGCAACTGGTGCCCCGTGTGAGAAACGTCTCCACACGACAGTTTGGCAGGTCACCCGCTCGCCCGGACGCCTCTCCAGCTTCCCGTTTCCTCGCCTGCAAGGTAAGGGCCGCCTCTCCCTCGCCGCTTCCGGAGCCGTGGGAGGTTCCTTGCTCCGAAGCCGCTCCTCCCTTCCCCCACGCTCTCTTCATCCAGTAGGAACTCCTCCCTTCCCCCACGCTCTCTTCGTCCTCTTGTATGCGCACTTCTATGACCCCCGTTCCTCCTAACGCTCTCCCTCTTCCCCTCCATTACTTTGCTGTAGTTCTTTGTATCTTTCTTTCCTCATTTGGCGCCGTGTGCCTCTTTGCAACCGCCCCCCCTGACTGCTCTCGTTGCCAAAGGGCACTGCTTTCCGCTCTCACCGTCTCCTTCGGCCTTGCTGCCACAGTTTATCTCATTCTCTCTGCTCGGTAAACTACTCCTCCTCCTCCTCCCCGCCAGCCGGGCCGGCCCGGCTCGGGAACAACTCCCCCTCCTCTCCCCTCAGCTATGGGTAATCGTATATCTACATGTCAGGCACCTCAAGTTCGTGCTCTAGCGGGTCTCCTAGACACGCATCGCTGTAAAGTGTCTGTCCGGCAGCTGCAGGTATACTGGGACCTCCTGCTGCCCTTTAACCCATGGCTCACCACTTGCCATCTTTGGGACCCTGTTACTTATGATCGCCTTATTGATCGAGTCACCAACGCCATGGAACATGAGAGCAAGCGCTTCCCTCCCGGCTTGCTCCCCACCTTGATAACCATCCGCTCCTGCCTTCAAGGCTCCCTCCCCCCTGATAGAGGCCCCGTTAAATCCAAGGAGGCACTATCAACCCAGCCAACAGACTCAGATGGCGATACTAATTCAAATCATGACTCGGACACGGAGTCCTTAGTCGAGCAGATTAACAACGCGCTCGAGGTGACTCCCAAAAAGCAAAATAACACTGCGCCACGCCAAAATGGCGAACTTCCTCCTTCTTCTTCCATCGAGGGGAGGAAATGCTCTGGCGATGACATCAGCCCTAAGCTGGGCCAGAAACCGCATACGCTTTACCCCGCCCTTCCACAGGGCGGAGCTAGTCCACCATCTTATGCCTTGGGCCCCGCCCTTTCACAGGGCGGGGCTGATCCACCATCTTGTGTCTTAACCACGCCCACCGCGCCGCCATCTTGCGACGCTTGGGGCCTCCCACTCCCGCCTCTCCCTTCAGCGAGCTCCCCTTCGGAGCCGCTACCGGCAGCTGCCGCCGCTCCTCCCACCCTGCCGACTAACAACCCCTGGCTGCCTTCTACACCTCAAGGCAACCCTTGGGGCAACGCTCCCCCTACCCCCACTCCCGCGCCAAGCCCTCTGCAAGCGCGTCCTCCTTTCTCTTGTGCTTTTCGCTGTTTTCCTCTTAACCTTGCCCCCACCCCACAGAGGCCGCATGACTGGTATCCCATTGACTTAGATGCTATCAAGCAGCTTCGCAGGGCCGTCGAGGAGGACGGGTTAGGTAGCCCATATGCTTCCCAAATACTACAGGATCTCGCCATTAACTATTGCCTCCCCCAAGACTGGGCCTCGCTTGCCCGTTCAATTTTTAACCCCGGTCAGTTTGTTGACTGGCGTGCTCACTTCCAGGCAGAAGCAGCTAAGCAAAGTGAGCAAGATGCAGCCATTGGAGTCTATCATCCCCCCGAAGCCTATTTGGGCACTGGAGCGTTTCTAAATGCGTCTGCTTATATTAATGCACCTGCCACCTTTTGGCCTATCCTTTGGGAAATTGCCTTACGAGCATTTGCCAATTGCTCTGCCTGTCGGCCTAATAAATTCACCAAGCTCTTCCAGGAGCCGAGTAAGCCTTTCGCCACCTTTGTCTCCAGAGTCGAAGAAACCTGCGCTCAAAAGGTAAGTGATCCCCAGGCCCAATATTACATGTGCCCATCCTCAAATCCTGGAAAATCGTACTGTAATTCCCCCAACGAGTACTACTGTGCATACTGGGGGTATGAAACATTAGCCACTAATTGGAAGCCTCCTGTTCCTGATCATTACCTTACCTTAAAGTGGGCCCCTACAGGGTGCAAATTCCCTACTGTTAACTGGCTCGGCCAAGAAAGTAAGGGATCCTGCACACATCTTAATCTTACAGTGCAGCTACCCACTGATCCCTCCTGGTTACTCGGTCAAACTTGAGGTTTCAGAATCTATGAAAAAGGAACCGACCGAGGATCACTTATTCTAATAAAAAAGGAGGCTGTAAACCAACCAGGCCAAAATACTGCATTAAAAACACCCTCTGGCATAGGTCCCAACCAAGTCCTTAACCCCCTTTTTTCCACAGCTCTCCAGCCGCACCTCAGCTCCAACCAGCTGCACCTCAGCTGCCAACAGCGCATCGCCAACCCCACCACCCCAGCTTCCTCTGCCCCCTTCTCGTTATTCCTCTCCCCTCCTCAGCCTCATCCAAGCCGCCTTTGCCTCAGTGAACTCCTCCAACCCCAATTTTACCTCCTCCTGCTGGCTCTGCCTCTCCATCTCTTCCTCACTGTACGAGCCCGTTGCCTCCAACCTCTCCTTTTCAGAAAGCACAGAAGACAGCCCCTTGGAGTGCAATTGGAATACCTCTGCCGTCCCCCTGACCTTTCATTCAGTCTCCTATACGGGAAAGTGCGTCCGCCCTCGCTCCAATAACTCTCCCGACCTCACTGCCTGTGCCAGCTACTCATCTCCCAGTAGCTCGGCAAAATTTCTCATTCCTCATAACTCCTCCCAATGGCTCTGCTCCTCTACAGGACTTACCCCCTGTCTCAGCACGAATATCATCAGCGAATATAAAGAAACTTGCCTCCTAATTGTCCTTATCCCTAGGGTCTTATATCATAGCGAAGAAGACTTCTTCCTCCGTCTGGAAAGAACTGCAGCTCCAGCCCCACTGCAAAAGCGAGAGCCCATCACCATCCTCACAATTGCCTCCCTCCTAGGTCTTGCCGGCGCTGGCACCGGAATCGCTGCACTAGCCAGTCAAGGCTCCGCCCTAACTCTCCTCAGGGCGGCTGTTGACGAGGACATTCGTCACTTACAAAACGCTATTTACCATCTAAAAAATTCTGTCAATTCCCTCTCTAAGGTAGTGCTCCAAAACCGCCGAGGTCTTGACCTTCTCTTCCTCAAAGAAGGAGGCCTCTGCGCCGCCCTAGGAGAAGAGTGCTGTGTTTATGCCAATTCCACAGGTCTCGTCGAGGACAGCCTGAAAAGGGTCCGAGAAGGACTGGAAAAGCGTAAAAGAGATCGTGAAGCCACCAATTATTGGTCCAGTTTTTTCACTCCCATCCTCCCATACATCCTTCCTTTTCTTGGCCCCCTATTAATAATTATTCTAGCTCTCATCTTAGGACCCTGCCTCATCCGCAAAATTGTCCAGCTTGTAAGAAAACAAACGGATGCCATTTTTTCCTCATTCGTGCAAATCCAGTATCAGCAACTCGCCACCTCTGACGCCCCCCACTCCAAGATGACAGCCAACCCTCCACGACCTCAACGCCACCGGTCAACCCGCCGACCGCGAGGCCCTTCCCAATCACCTGAACATCGCTCTCGCCTCAAGTTCCAGCTTCTCTGAACCCCTGAACTTTAAACCCCTCACCTTCGCCCAGCCCGCTGCAGCGAAGCCATTGTCAAACGCCCGGGCACCACACCAACACTGAGCTCCAGCCTCGCTGAGCCACCGTCAACCCCTTTTTCCCTTCCCTGACCTCCCCCTTCCCTCACCCTTAGCGGGCCTCTCCGGTAAAGCCTCTTCCTCTAATTAGAAAAGAAAGGGGAATTGCGGGGACTGAGCTTTTACCTCGGCTTGCCAGGCCTGGGCCAGGGGACCTGATATCACCCCCTGGGGAGGGTAGTAGGTACGGGCGTGAGTGCCCTCTGCAGCCCCCCCCGAGCCTGAGGAGCGAGGTCAGGGCAGCTCCCTTTTCCTCACCCAAAATGCCACTGGCAGGGGAGGCTTGCCGGAGGAAACCGCCTTTCTCCCAACTGCCCTTTCCCCACTTCCTTATCTTACCCACTCACTCCCTGGTGCCAAGGCCACTCCTGCCACCGCCAGTGCGCATGCACCGTGGCCAAAACAACCCCCGCCCGCTGCAACGGCTCCTGCGTCCTCTCAGAACCAATCCTAGCCCCTCTCCCTTCAGTATTGCCATTTAAGGCTGCTTCACCTCCTTTCCAGCCCTGCCCTTCTTACCAGCCTATATAACCTGTAATCACCCCTGAATAAATCTCTTTTTGGCGCATACTCCTACTGGATGAAGAGTGTTTTTGTCCTTATCGCCGCCCTCCACACCTTGCACGCCTCTCGCCGAGGACCTTGGCCACGTCCTCCGCCTCGCCCTCGCCTCCGGGAAAGAGCCCCCGCCGCCGGTACCCTTTAAGCAGCCCCGAGAGCTGAGGGCTCGGCTACCGGCCGCCACTCCCCCTAGAAGCAGTAACCCTGACCGCAATTCTGTGCACATTCAGTTCCAGAAGCACTGGGCTAGGGGATTTCATAAACTGCTACGCTTTATAGTCCCTGCTTTTCGGTTTTCTTTTTTCCATATTGGTTAGAACCCGTCTTTCCTTTTCATGGAATAGGGACTGTCTAACACTTACTCACTCTTCAGGGGAACTGCCTTTTGTCATTAACTTTCCCCAAATGTGGGTGTGAGTATTTGAACCTGGGTCCGCCTGGCTGCAAGCCCTGCTCACCGCCTTCTGCCTTATTGACCTCCACCCTACCCCAATTCCCAAGACTCCAGAGCTGTATTTATACATGTATTTATATATAACTTCTCTCTATCCAAACTCTATATGCATATATCCACACATAAGTACAACTTTCTGTCCTCCCCCTACATACAAATACATGTATATGATATAGAAAACACTTTCCCTATATACACACATACACGTATATAGTATTTATATATATGCAACATTTATATGTTCAAGTCCCTGCACATGCCCTCACATACATATGTTATGCATGTATATGGACATATGTGCATACATGCAACTCTACACACATATCTCTATGTATTTTATGCATATACATTCATGTATATGCATATATATGTATATGCATATACTATATCATATACTATATAGTATATGCATATATGCATAGTATATGTATATATGCATGCTATATGTACATACATAGTATATGCATATACTATATAGTACATACATATATGTATGTGCATACACCTAGTATACATATATGCATATGTATATATGCAAAGTTATATGCATATTGTATGCATACGCAGAACATATATAACTATCCCCTCTTCATGCACAGAAACATATATAGTATAACATATACATATGTGATATATGTATAGATACACATGCATATTACTCTATACAGACAAACATGTTGCATATGTATATATGCATGCAATTTATAAAACACTGTATGCAGTATAGAAAATGTATGTGTATATATATTTTACATCGATGTAACACTCTCCCTCTCTGTATAAACTGACACATACATATATTCTATGCATGTATATATAATATGCAAAATGTTCTCTCTATACATACACGCATGCATATAAGACAATTATGTAACTCATTCTACACACATGCACACACACACACACACACACACACATACAAATACCTACATACATATACCCGCCCACATACATACACCATCGCCACCCCTCCCTGGGAGGGCAAACAAATGTGTTGCCATCAGGTTCCTTCTGAGAGAATTAACCTCCCAGTTTGGTTCTGGCCTGACAGCTAGAGTCTGCCTCTTGTGGGTGGTCTCATTTGCTTCCTCTAAACAAAAGGGTACCCCAGTCCTCCTTTTTCACCACCCTCTCCCCCTGCTGTCCCTCTTCCTGGTTCCCTCCTTCCCACCTCCTCCCCTCCCCCTCTTCCACCTTCTTTCCTTCTCGCTCCCCTCCTTGTTTCCCTCCTCCTCCTCCCTACCCCCCTCTGGTTTCCCCTCTCCTCATTCCCTGCTCCTGGCCCCCTCCTCTATATCCTGTTCTTCCTCCTCCTTTCTCTGTCCTCCTCGCCTTCTTTCCCCCTTCTTTCTCTCTCCGTCCCCCTCCTCCTCCTCCTCCTCCTCCTCTTCCTTCCCCTTCTCCTCTCCCTCCTCCTAGCCCCCCGGCAGCCCCGCACCCCTCCTTGGAAGCAGGCCCTGGCCTCCGGGCGTCTGCGGGTTAATGAGTGCCAGTCACCGCCCGCCCCGTCTCCGGCCGCCGGCCCGGGGTCCCTGAGCTGAGCGCGTGCTCCAGGCCTCCCCGCGCATCTGGGCCGGGGGCCGTGGGCCGGGGGCCTGGAGCTGGGCAGGCCCTGCCAGGGGAAGCAATTAGGGCCCGGTGCCGGCTTACGGGCCCATGCCGCGCCGCGCTGGGTGCGTCACTATCCCCGAGCAGTCTCTAGGCAAACTGCCTGCGGGCTCTCACTAGGCCTCTCGCGGGCTGCTGCGCCCACCAGGAGGAGTGGACGGTGCCCTCTGTCCCCGCGGCATGTGAGAGAAAGCAGACGTCCTGCCTGCATAAGGAGGAGACTGAATTTCAAATCCAGCTCGGAGATGCTGCCATTTGATACGGGGAAGGGGCTCGGCTTGTCCGGGGACTGGAGAGCGTGCGGCTTGCCTGCGTTTCTGCGCTGCTTGGAAAGCCTCTGCCACCCTCACAACTTGTCTCCCGCGATCGCAAATGTCACCCCTTCTGCATTCTCTAAAGCTTGCACTTCACTCCGCGCAGTCCCGCTCTCTCCTTGGCCTTTTTTATTGAAAATACCCCCCAAACCAAAGCGCGCATTGGGCACCGCGGTGAACGTGGCGGCCCTCTCATCCTGGTCCCGGGCACAGCTCTGCTACCGTCTGGTTGAGGCTCTTGCAAAGCGCGGGAGCCACGCGGCCCGCAGCATTCCCCATTGCAGAGGGCAGAGGCGCCCCGAGAAGGTCTGAGGGTCTGAGATGGGCCACGACCCCAAGGGACTTCCCCAAGAGGCCCGCCCTCACCCGGACGGCAGAAAAATCCCAAATGGCCTCCGTCCCAGTCCAGGACGTCTCCGGCCATGCCTGCACAGGTGCGGGAACAGAGCCACCGAACCCCGTGTGCCCCCAATTTTACAGTCTTTGGTACAGATCATAAAGCCAGTCTTTATTTTATAGGTGTCATTTAAAAAAAAATATCCTCAGTTCCTGTTTAGATTCCGCTTCTGTGCCTTTAAAATCTAGTTTTTGTTTTGTTTTGTTTGTCTTTGCAGTTGCAAAGTTTGCTCATTGGGGAATTGAGATAAGGTAGAAATAACTGGAAGAAGACATGATCTCTTGGCTCATCTGGCGAAACTACTTTTAATGTTTTTATGTGTTTCCTTTTTGCTTTTCTCTGCCTTTTCTCCTGCTCCCCCTACTCATTGCATATACCTGCATATATACAGCGTGGGTTGAATGGTGTCCCCCAAAAAGATATGTCCATGTCCCAGAATCTGGTAACGGAACTTAATTGGAAACAGGGTCTTTGTAGATGTGATTGGATCAAGGACTTGAGATGTCATCTGGATTATCTGGAAGGACCCTAAATCTGATGACAAGCATCTCTGTAAGAGAAAGAGGGAAGATACACAGGGGACAAGAAGGCCTTGTGATGATGGAGGCAAAGCTGGGGTGAGGCAGCTACAAGCCAAGGGGTGTCTGGGGTCCCCAGGAGCTGGACACAGGCAGGAGCCTCACTGGAGCCTTGGAGAGAGAGTATTCCTGTCCTCACCTTGATTTCAGACTTACAGGTTCCAGAACTGAGAGAGAGTAAAATCCCATGGTTTGAAGTCACCCAGCTTGTGGTCGTTCATTAAAGCAGCCACAGGAAATTGAAACACATTATTTATACATACATAATGTTCTGGTTTGCTAAAGCTGCCATTATGTGAAATAGCAGAAGTGGATTGGCTTTTATAAAGGGGATTTATTAGGTTATAAATTTACAGTCCTAAGGCCATAAAGTGTCCAAACTAAGGCATCAACAAGAGGGTACCTTCTCTGAAGAAAGGCTGACGGCATCTGAAACATCTCTGTCAGCTGGGAAAGCACGTGGCCTGTGTCTGCTGCTCTCAGGTTCTGGTTTCAAAATGGCTTTCTCCAAAATGTCTCTGGGCTTCTGTCTCTCTCAGCTTCTCTCAGCCCTCTGCTTGATTCTCCTGAAGTGTTTCTCTTTAAGCATCTGGGGATCCTCTCTTAGCTTCTCCAGGCAAACTCTGGGCTTCGTCTCTTAGCTTAGCATCTCCAAACATCCTTCTGTCTGCATCTCCAAGTGTCTGCATCTGGGTTGCCCTCTGAGCTCTCTCTCTCCCTGAGCCTTCTTAAGGACTCCAGTAAACTAATAAAGACCCACTTTGAATGGGTGGGGTCACATCTCCATGGAAACAATCTAATCAAAAAGTTTCAGCCACAGTTGAGTGGGTCACATCTCCATGGAAACAACCTAATCAAAAGATCTCACCCATATTAAGTCTGCCCCTCAAGACTGCATTAAAAGAACATGGCTTTTATGGGGGACATAAGAGATTCAAACCAGCACACATAGATACACATACTTATACATGTGTACACATACATAGAAACATGCACATTTGTATAGGCATTTATGTGTATATATGGCATTTATGCCTGTTAAAACACATAAAATGTAGACATTCATAAATGCATTTCCAAACAAAAATGATATCCCTCCCTCTGTAGTCATGTCCATACACCATTTAGTAAATTGCACACAACTTTTCATGACATCCACGGCATTTTTGTTGTCTTCACAGGAGCCACTTGTGGGGTCAGCATAATGGGTATCACTAGCCCCTTTTTTGGGGACTCATATGCCCTCTTCCCCCTTTTATCATTGTAAGCAAAAGGGGCACAAATATTCTCACAGCAAACCCTTTGTGACCAACATTGCCTATTTTGGGGGGACAAATTCCCCTACATGTGCTTACCACTCTCAGCTCCATGCAAAGTGATGGGTCACGTCAAGTTTATATAGTCACAAGCCAGTGGGGTGGACCACAGGCATTTTGTAAAGTTACAGGACAGACAAGTTGAGCTGTGCTGCATACACTGAGACGATCGTAAGCAAATTGCTGCTCAGGAATGGGGGAAGGGCAGCATGGCTGGGTCACTGCAAGCCAGTGGGGACGGCCACGGGCTCCCCATAGAGGTGGATTGATTTGATCAGATGCATGCTCGCTGGAGGATGATGGGGGTTGGGGAACTGGGGGTGGGGGGGGTGGGGCCCAGGAGGAAGCTAAGGTGCAAGGAGCTCCATCGAAGTGCAGAAGCAGGAAGGGAAGGTAACCTGAGTGCAGGATGGGAGAAACAGGGCTCAGCTGCAAACCTTGTAGCTGGGGGACTGCTGCAATGAACATCAGTGCTAGGGGACAACACCCTGACCCCTCATCCACCCACCAGGACCTCTCTCCTTTTACGGCATCTACAGTTCTCACCCTGCAGTGGTGGGCTTCATTCTCTGATTTGCCCACCAGGACTGGGGCTGCATGAGGTGGGAGAGCCCCAGTGCCTTAATTGCTGAGAAGTAAGATGCCCTCCCTCCCCAAGGAGCAGCAAAATTTCTGGGGACCCGTATTTTCCTCCTATGCACATAGCCAGGCCCTGACTCCCAGTTCTTTCTGGGGTTACCTCCATGCCAGGGAGTGTGTTGTCCTTTCCAAGGATGGGCTGGCATGGTAAATCTGCACCAGGGGCTCCCATCTCAACAAGGGAGAGCTGGGAGCTTTCTTTACCCTGAGTGCTCTCCCCTAATAAAAAGAGGCGCAGTGCAGAGAGGTCATCTGAGTTCTTCTCTTCATGTCCATATGCCAAGCAATTAGAGAGTGGCCTTATAATCCACCCATCTATCAGTCGATCACAATACATTAGCAAAAAGCCCACAGTGAAGATCCGAGTCGAGAATCACCATTTACAGCTTCCCTTTATCTTTTCAACTCCCCACGATGCAAGAGCTGACTGTGTCATGTTCATGTGAACTTTCACTCTTAAAATACTTCAGCAGTGTGTTACACTTATATTGCTGCATAACAAACAGTCCCAGATGTGGCAGGTTAAAACAATGCAAGTGGAGAAGTCCTCGGTTGTGTGGGTCAGCACTCTGGTGGTGTCCCAGCTGACTTCCCTGTTTTGGGCTCCCTAAGGCTGAGAGTAAGGTGTGAAATGACCTGGGATTGTACCTGCAGGCTCTGGGGAAGAATCTGCCTCCAAGCTTATTCAGGTGGCTGTTGGTTCTTGAGGTCGTAGGACTGAGGTCTTTGTTTTCTTTCTGGGAGCCAACTTCTAGGGTCTTCCCTCAACCCCAGCCATGTGGCCTCCTCCTTCTACAATCCTGCAGAGGCTGATTGCATCTCTTTGGGCTGCACATCTCACCAACACCCAGCCAGAGAAAGCAATCAGCTTTTAAGACTCGTTAGGCAGCCCCACTTGAATCATCTCCCAATTTTATGGGCAACATATATAAGTAAACACAATCAGTCAGGGATATCCAGTCATATTTGGATGTTCCTGATTGCATGGAACATCTTTTGGGGCCATTTTAGAAATTCTGCCCACCAGAAACCAGAGAAGGAAAAAAAAAACAAAAACAAAAACTCCATGTACTACACATCAAGGATGGTGAAAATCATGACCCAGAAGCTACCATTCATCTGAAGATTTCATTACCGCTTCTCCCTGAATTTTAACAATTTTGGAGAAAGGCTGGGGTAAAGGGAATTGAGAGTTTTGTGAAGCACCCACTTTTAGGTTCACATTTCACAAACACATCATCTTGTTGAAACCTCATCACAGTACGTGAGGAAGATTTTTTCTTCAGCATTTTACAGGGGAAGGAAGCAAGATGCTGAGAGTTTAACTTCTCTGAGTCCAAACAAACTGTGTGTGTGTGTGTGTGTGTGTGTGTGTGTGTGTGTCACTGATGGTGGACCCATGCCTACACACACACTGGACTCTTCTTTGTGCAGGGAAAATCCCACCCAGACCCTCACTTACACCAAGCAGCATTTGTGTTTGGCTCAGACTTTGTATTAACAAGCACTATATTCAACCATAAGCAACATAAACAAAAGCAGCAGGCAAAACTAGAAAAAAAAAGAGCATTGCCTGCTAAGAAGAAACTGTGGAAGTCAGCCCAGGGCTGATGTGGCCCACCTGGAACTGAGCTCCCTCTGTTTGGTTGATCCTCCATGTGAGGCTTCCATTGCCATTGTCACCTCAGAGTCCAAAGTGGCTGCTGGGGCTCCAGCCATTATGCCCACCTTTCACCCAGCAAGAAAGAGAAAGAGGCAAAGAAGTACACACTCCTTCCTTTAGTGACATTTCCCAAAACTCGCACCCATGTCTCATTTCTCTTTTACCAGAACTTGGTCACAGCCAGCTGCCGGGGAGTTTTGGAAACAAAGCTTTAATTCCAGGAAGCACCATATTCGACTATACATCGAGGGTGTGATTATGGAGAAGGGGAGACCAGGTGTCGGGAGATGAGAAGTTGCTCCGGCCACAATCCTCAAATCTGAGACTCCAGGTTGCAGCTGTGGCTCTGGGCAACTCCAGATGAGCCAGCAGGACCCACTGCCTGTAATAGGAAAGAAACTCAAGAGCTCAGCATTCGGTGCTGCCTGGGTTTGCCAAGGCATCAACGAGACACACCCCATTCTGCTCTTGTGAAAGTGGGAGAATCGATAGAGTTGTGTCTGCCTGTCCCAAGTCATCTGCACTGAGATGGTGGAAGGAGCTGGCTGGAGAGAAACAGTACATATGGATGAGACCCCTCAAAGCAGATCCTCTTTCACAGCAACCTCCATCATTTCTGATCACACTGGGGGAGGGCTAGTCCACAAGGGACAGCTGAGGCTCAGAACAGACTAGGACAACTTTCTTAGGGTACTTTTTAGAATTTTGTGTGATTTTCAGCCTTTATAAAGGACCACCAAATGGGCTTGCATATATGCTATGCAATCCTTCACCAAGGGAGAAGGATTTGTGGTAATGGAGCAAAGGCTGAAGAGCTGCAGCTGCAAGCTAAGAGGCGCCACAGAACACTTGCAGCCCTCCAAAGCTAGGAGAGGCTCTCCTAGAGCCCATAGATGGCTCTGTGGCCCTTTTGTTAGTGCTTCTAGAAATGAGGTCTTGGAAAGGCTGAAGTGCTGCTTTTAGAAAAACATGATTATCAGATTATCCCCCTCTTCTCTCTTTTCTTCTCTCTCTCTCCCCGTCTCTCTGCCTCTCTCCTTCTGTCTTTCACCTACTTCTCTCTCTGAATCTCTTTGAAACTGGAAACTTTCTGGCTTTGTGGAAGAAAAAGTGTTTTTTGGTGGGTCTCTGCCCACCAAACACTTAACTGTTCTACACACCCAATGCCACAAAATGGCATCCAAAATCAGAGATTAGGTAACTGTATATGTTCAGTTGTCTCTTTTAGAGTGAAGGGCTTCCAGTAAAAATTCTAGGTGATGTGCATAAAGCAAAAATACCACAGTTGGCATCAGAACACAGACAATCTTAACATTTCCTAAGACTGAGGAAACAAATTGTGCCGTTCCACACAGTTAGGGAGTGCTGACCGCTTGTCCATATTTGCACTGATATTTAGACTGAATGTGCATTTCAAAGTGGTTTCATAGTTCATGTAATATTAGCTTTCTGAAAGAAACATATATGCTTATATATTTGAAGATTTGGGCATGAAATCCCCAAGGTTCAATTCAAGTCAGGGAGGGCAAACAATTTTCACTGCAATTAATGAGTGGAACTCTCCTGTGCTTGTGTTAAGAAGGATGCTGAGGAAGAGTTCCTGGCCTTCATCCCTCTTGCATGTTCACTTCTGAATGAAATCATGATGACATAATGACTTAATGGCAAATAGAAATCCTACATCTATTTTTGCTGATCTGGATGTCTCTAAATATGTTTGGGATAGAATTGGAAGTACCCAAAATTCCCGTAATCTGCAGGGGGGATTAATTACTGTGTTTAAGCCACTCAGGTCATTAAATCAAGGGTGAGCAAGCTACAGCCCTCAGGCCAAATCCAGCCTGCTGCCAGTGATAAAGTTTTATTGGGACACAGCCACACACCTTCACTTACATATTGTCTACAGCAGACTTCAGGCTACAAATGCAGAGTTTAGTAGCTGGGACAGACACTCTATGGTTCACAAAGCCAAAAGTGTTTACTTTCTGACCCTTTACAGAAAAAGTTTGCCTACCCTGCATTAAATGATGAGCACAAATGTGTTTTACTAGCATTTTCAGGGGAAGGTTCTTGTACAGCTACTGTAAATTTTTCCATATCTAAGTGTAGCTACACCAGATTAATACCTTTGAAATTATTATAAGTCCAAGAAGTAAAAGAAAATATTTTAAATGCTGTTTTTAAAAAAAGTGTTCTAGTTCTAATGACTGAAAGAAAATAAAACAAACTCTTGCATTTGGAAAGAATTCAAATAATAACCCAAACATTGCATCATTTCCCCTTTTGCTATTTTCTGCATACATATGTTTTTAAACCATAGTCATGCATTTGAGACATCACCTCTGGAGTTTTGAAAGCAAGCCTGAGAGTTTTGTCTAGTTACCTTTAAAAAAGAGTCACCTGTCTAGATCTCTGAAAATCAGGGACCGTCTCTCTGTCCTGTTACAATTTATTTCAGAATCAGCCATGAATTTCACACACAACTTACAGGTGATAGCCACATGGGCACAGAGTGACAAATAAAACCCAGGAGCCCATCTAGTCTATTTGAAGTGTGTCTAGAACTTGAAGTGATGTGCATACAGCCACAGGAACTGTTGTTTTGGGGCTGGAGGCTCTGATTAAGGGTGCAGAAGTTACATTTTCTCCTTCTCTGCTAGAATATTGGGAGGCCATTAAAATGGAATAGAAAGATGGTAATTTAAATAGAATTGGATGCTCCTTCCACTTAGCAAAGGAAATACTTGTGATGTGAATTTGTGTGGGCAAGAAGTCTCAGTGAGCAGAAAAGCACTCAGCGAGTGGGAAGGAAAAAAATAGGTGACTATGTCCAATGCAAGATTGTTATCTCTAGAAATCACTACTCTTGACTCAGACCCTCCAAAGTGTGAGATACCTGTAGACTTCCAGAATAAGTCACAGATGCACCAAAGTACCATCCTGCCAAACACATCAGCTTTGCAATTATCATACATTTAGTCAGCACGTGCCGCATGGCGCTGCTACAATGTCAAATTCAAAGTGTTTTGATTAATGACATTTATGTGCTTAACTTATTACTGTAATTATTGTGATAATTTAGAGGAGATACATTGAAATCTATTAGAATTTAATGTAAAAAGCTGTAAATAGTCTGCTTAGGGTGGGGGGGGTGAGTCAGTGCCTGTAACAGAAAATCCATTAAGCTAATTATGAAGTTTAAGAGACAGAAAATGCCTAGCTTTCTGAAATGCACCCATGGCTTTATCCCAGCTGTACCCTAAACACACAGACTCATCTGTCACATCCCTCAGTTAATTTAATAAACGCATTGAGGCAAAGATGGGAGAATTCCTTCATCATCATAATTAACGCACGTGATCAGCTTTCGGGGTTGAGGCAGGAAGAGAGGAAATGTGTTGCGATGGAGCAATTAACATGCAAACGATAAAGCAACAGCAGAGGGTCTACATGCAAGCAAAATTGCCATGCACAGTTCAAAACAGCTTCAGAGAGAGAGAGAGAGTTGATGAGTGTGCATGTGCACGCACATGCGTGTGTTCAGCTGAGCCCTGCCACCTGAGGAGGCAGTGCCACAAATAAAAGTAGTGTGTGTTCCACCTACTCCAGAAGTGCAGACACCTGTCCTGGTGCAATTAAAAACATATATGTTTAAAGAAGCCAGTAACTGCTACCACCTATTTACTGTCAAATTAATTCAGCTGCTACAGAGATTCCATCTGTATCAGGAGGCAAGTGTGTCAGCAGCTTTACCATCCATCAGGGGAAGCGAGCACAGTGTTGCATTTGATGGTTATGATGATGGCAATAAGCTAAGCAATTGCAACAGTTATATCATAGATTTTCTCATAATTACCTGACCTGCTACACTGTGTCACTGTGCCACCAAACACGCTGTTTATATGTCAGAAGCTGTATGGGCATTCTCCTCTTTGATCACCCTGCAGTCTGCAGATGTCAGCATTCCTGTATTTTAATTGACTCTGGGGTAGCATTAAAAAAAAAACAGCTGAGGCTGACAAGCTGGCATTTAGGAACTTAAGCATGCTAGGGGACCGCGGCGGGAGCCACGAGTTCTCCGAGTTTCCAAGGTGGGATGACAAAGTGATAAGACTAGACCAGCTGACAGGGTCGTGCATCTCAGCAAAGCCCACTGAAGCTTCGTCTAAACTTGGTTGCATCCTGAAAGCCTTCCCGTCTCCACTGGGCTCTGGGAGTGTGCCCAAGGAGGCATCTGAGTTGGAGGACACCTGGCCCAGCTGTAGTCCCTATTTCCTACGTCTTCTGGACATGAAGTGACAGACCTGTGATGAGGTGCTGGGTGTTTGGGTTTGCTAAAGCTGCCAGAATGCAGTATACCAGAAATGGGTTAGCTTTTACATTGGGGATTTATTAACTTACAATTTACAGTTCTGAGGCTGTGAAAACATCCAACTGAAGGCATCAACAGGATGATACCTGGATTCTGAAGACAGGCTGTGAGCATCTGGGGCTCCTCTGTCACACGGGAAGGCACATGGCCAGTGTCTGTTGGTCCTTCTCTCCCGGGTTTTGTTGCTTCAGCTCCTAGCTTCAGTGGCTTCCTCTCTGTTTTCTGTGGGTCCTCTCTGCGGGATACTGATTACGTGCTTCAACTTGGTGGGCCTGGGCCAGGGGACCGGATCCGCCCCTGGGGAGGGTGGTGGGCACGGGCGACAGCGCCCTCCACAGCCCCCCAGGCCTGGGAAAGTGAGGCCGGAGGCAGGCCCCATTTCCTCACCCAAAATACCACCGTTAGGGGAGGCTTGCCGGAGGGAATCGCCTTTTCCCCACCCCCTTATCTTGCCCGCACACCCCCCGTTGCCAGAGCAACTCCCGCCACCACCAGTGCGCATACACTGTTGCCAGACACCGTTGCCAGAGCAACTCCCGCCCCTTTTCAAACAACCTCCGCGCCCTCTTAGAACCAATCCTAACCTCCGCACTCTCTCAGAACCAATCCTAGCCTTTATCCCCTCCGCATTGGCTTGTAACAACCCCCGCCCTCTATGCCAGCCTATATAACCTGTGCTCACCCCTAATAAACGCTCTTGGCTTTACCCCCCTGAATAAACCCCCCCCTTTTGTTTTACCCCTACTGGAGGAAGAGTGTCTTGTCTTTCCCTTCTCGCCGCCCTCCACACCTTGCACGCCACCGCTGGGGACCTGGCCAAGTCCCCCGCCTCGCCTTCGCCTCCGGGAAAGAGCCCCCGCCGCCGGTACCCTCCGAGCAACGCCGAGAGCCGAGGGTTCAGCAACCGGCCGCCCCCCCCTCCCCCGAAGCAGTAGACGCGACCGCACTCTCTTAACCTCTCCAGGGCTTTTCTCTGAAATTCTCTAGGCATTTTCTGCCTTTCATCCTCTTAAAAAGGACTCCAGTAAGAGGATTAAGACCCACCTGGGGCACACCTCAACTGAAATAACCTCATCAGGTCTTACCCACAAAAGGTCTGCACCCAGAGGAGCAGATTAAAAGAGCATGATCTTTTCTGCAGTCCATAACAGCTCCAAACCCGACTTCACAGGGTTTGTGGTTGTAGATGAAGGTACAAACCCTTATCTCGTCTTCCTTGGGGTTATTTTTTTTAAACGAATTCTCCAGGTTGAAAACATGGGCTAAGGACCAACTGGAAAAATTTCACCTTGGAGGTCAATTTATTTTGTCTTTGCTTTTTAGCAGTGGGGAATGCCTGCCTTCCTGTGTGGGAGCACATAAGTGTCTGGCTGTAACCTCCTGCCTCACCAACCCAGCCTGGCAGGGGAGGAGCTGTGTCTGTCATTCTAACAGAGTTCTGCTTTTTAGGTAATGATCAATGAATTAAAGATATCACGAAAGCCACTTCCTTTGTCTCTGCCCCTTGGGGACAGTTTAGACACTGGTCTAGAAGCTTCTAGAAGCAGGAAAGTGGTCAGGGCTGAGGATGCTTGGAATGGATGGTGTCCACCCGGTCTTCATGGCTGTGACCATGCTGGGAGGAACGTCAGCTAGCTGCTCCTCTCCAAACTCCACCAGGACCTGATGGCCATTCTCTGTTGTTCTCTCTTCTCTCCTCTCCTTCCAGGTGAGCAGTGCCTGCCTTTATTTTAAAAACAAGCATGGTGAGTGTGAACTCTGACAACAAGATCGAGAGCTAAGGCAGACAACCAAGTCACTGGATCACTGGACCCTCCCTAACCAGGAGTCACACTGAGCAGCCAGTGGAGCAGAACATCAACTTCCAGATCAAGAAAAACCCACTGAGCATGGCAACGAATGAGAGTCCTTTCTCCATCAGGCGAGGGCATGTCCATCAAGGCACCTGTGTCTGCATGGTGGAGAAGTCAGGTTCTCAGAGAAGGGTTTCTCCCTCTGAACCCCCCGTGGGCAACTGTTCCATCTCCCAAGGATGTTAACTGCTCTGGAGAGAGTTCCCAAGAGGTGGACTGAAAACTTGAGTACCTGTGCACCAACTCAGTCCAAAAGCATTTCTGGAAAAACCAATGAAATTTGAGCAAAATGACTTCTGGCTGGAAGTATCCAACAGTCTAAGATCCCCCCTTTTGGGCTGCAAGGGGAGCAGCAGCTGGGTGCAGTTCTACATCTTCCCTGTGGTGCAATTTAGTTTTAATCTTAAATCCATGCCCAGAGAACCTGTTTCCCTCTCTGGAAACTGATTTCCCACATTGGCTCTGCCTGGCATTGGTCTTTGGTGCTTTCTGGGAGCGATTTTTCTTTTTCATGTTTGTAACCATGCAAGTTATGGGAAGGGGAGTCAGAAAACCTCTGAAAGCTGAAGTTTGAATAAGTGTTTTGAGAATTTCATGAAAACTATTGTTCCTCTGGCCCGTAAAAAGCATGTGCACTTGTGATCTTTAGTAAGTTCAGGGGCCCTGCGTCCTCCACGAAGCCTTCCATGGCTCATGTTAAAATACATCTGGGCATGGTGGTCTGAATAACACCCTTCGAAAATACCCCCATTCTCACCCCCAGAACCTGTGAATGTGCAGATTCCAACTCTGCAGATCGGATGAAGTTACAGCTCCTGGATGGGATGGGGAGCTTCTCCTGAATGGGATGGGAAGCTCCTCCTGGGTGGGATGGGGAGGATCCTGTGTCATCATGAGTGTCCTTTCAAGAGAAAGGGAGACAGTGAGAACCAGAGGGAGATTTGAAGATGATACACCATTGGCTTTAAAGAGCAGAGAAGGGTCCACAAGTGAAGGACTTCTGGCAGCCCCCAGAAGCTGGAAAAGGCAAGAACGCACACTCCCCTGGGGCTTCCAGAAGGAACATAATCCAACCAGACACCTTGATCTTAGAACTCCTGAACCCCAGAATTGGTTCACGGTTAGACATGGCTTCAAGCTATACTTCTTGTTTGATGTCAGGACCTTGGCCAGTTACCCAGGCTCTAAGCTTTCTGTTTTCCTTATCTGTAAAATGGGGACACTCATAAAAATTTCCATCTCATAGATAGGGTGGCCGTGAAGGTGCAGATAGAGCATATGAAGTCTGAGGAGAGTATTTGGCATGGATAATGATCCTATGATTCATTCCACTGGTGCCTCAGTTGAGTTTGGCCATTAAGCAAAGTTACCACTAAGCTTGGAAAGATAAGGGGGAGAGGGAAGAAAGTTGGATGCTCTCTCTGCCTTAAGGAAATGGTTTGTCCATCCATCTCCTATCACTCATTCATTCTTTCATTCATTCATTGATTCATTGCATTTTTTGGGAACCTCCTGTGTCTCTAGCACTCCCCCACACAGGGGGAGTGCAGCTCAGCTGTGGACAGATGCACATCCCTGTCCTGTTTGAGTTCACATTCCAGGGCAGGATGACACCAAAAAAATGCATAAAACAACCAACATGGGGGTGGCCCGAGAGGCTGAAGTTGCTGAAAAGGCGCTGTCAGGAAGTTACCATCTTCCTAAATGAAACCCACCTGGGGTTCTCCAAAGGGGTCAGGACATCCTGTCTGAAGGGAGTGGAGGCAGGATGGGGTCTGCAGACAAAGGCTCTCGTCCCCTGACAGCGACCTGCTCCTTGAGGGAGGTGAGTCGCTGGTTTGAGGGCCCCTGTGGCTTCCTGGGGCACAGACACTCCCTCCCCTTATGGCTCTGGCTGTCCAGATGCCCTCCTTAAGGCCTTCCAATAGGGCAGGGAGGTTCAAGTCACCCAGGAAACTTTCTCACCAGAATGGGCTCCCCCAGGGGACAACATGATGATTCTGGGCAGGCTCTCACCTGCTGGGCCATCGGGCTTAGGGTTAGGGTTGGCCATCAGGGTCAGCCATCCCTGATGACAGGGCGACTGTACAGGGACACAGCATCTGGACACACGGTGGAGAGGGGAGCCCATCACAGGGCTGTGGCTCCATCTCAGCTTCCCACCAAGGGAAACTCTCCATCCATCCAAGGGTAGAGGTTGGATCCTGAACACAGAAGGGAAGTCGACACTCAGTGAAGGAGGACTGTGCATGCAAACCAAGGGGAAGCTCAGCCCCCAGATCCCCAGCCCAGGACACAGCCCAGATGAATGGCCCCCTCGGGCCCCAGGGGGTGGGTGACATGGCCAGTTCTGTGACGACTGGGCCAGGCCGTGGGGCCCAGTTAGTCCCGCAAACACGTGTGCAGGTGAGGCTGCAGAGGAATTCTGTACAAGTGGATTACACCTAAGATCAGGTGACATGGAATAAAGGAGATTATCCTTGATAACACAGGGGGCTCATTCGACCAGTTGAAGGACTTGAGGGCAAATGGAGGTTTCCTGAAAAAGGAGAAATTCTTTCTCAAAACTACACCGCAAAGATTGTGGACTCATTACTGTCACGTAACCCAGGTCAGTAAAATAAATCTTTTTATCTATCATCTATCTATCCAACCATCTGTCAATCATCTACCTATCTAGGTATTATTTATTTATCTATACCTATCAACTTCTTGTCTATATCATCCATCATCTATCAATTTATATTTATCTATCATCTATCTAATCTATCTAAATCTATACCTTTTCATCTATCATCTATCATCGATCAATCATCTAT
The DNA here is from genome assembly GCF_015220235.1 of Choloepus didactylus. Lineage (NCBI taxonomy): Eukaryota > Metazoa > Chordata > Mammalia > Pilosa > Megalonychidae > Choloepus > Choloepus didactylus. The sequence goes on along the minus strand of NW_023637621.1, from coordinate 178,743 downwards.
CAATCTATCGATCTATAATCTATCTGTCATCTATCCATTTATCTATCTATAATCTATCTGTCATCTGTTTAGTTCTATCTAGCTATCTAGCTATCTATCTCTATTATCTATCTAATCTATCTAAATCTATACCTTTTCATCTATCATCTGTCATCTATCATCTATCTACCTATCATCTGTCAATCAATCATCAATCAATCTATAATCTATCTGCCATCTATTGATTATCTATCTATCTATAATCTGTCATATCTATCTATCTCTATTATCTATCTAATCTATCTAAATCTATACCTTTTCATCTATCATCTATCATCTCTCTATCATCTATCAATCAGCTATCTGTCTGTCATCTATCAATCTATAATCTATCTGTCATCTATCCATCTATTTATCCATCTATCTATCTATAATCTATCTATCTATCTATTTATCTATCTATCACCAGCCTACCTACCTATCATCTCCTATTGGTTGTCTCTGGACAACCCTGACTGATGCAGACCCAATGTTACATCAGCTATCAACTCCCAAGGTCATATCCTTGACCTGACATTGCCAATATGTATGAGCCCTCCATCATTTCATTTTCCCCTCACATCCCTCCATCTCCCTCCCACCACCCTCTCTCTCCTTCCAGCACCTTGTGGCCCCAACAACTCACCACCATGCAAACCTCCATCTATCATCCTTCATATTCCCTTGTGTTCTCTCCCATGCTTTGCCCACCTTCATCACACGGTTGATAATGAGACTCACTTTTCTGCCTTCACCTTCCATTGGCACGACCAGTATTGAATTCTTTTACTCTTTTTTGTTCAAAGAACAACTCTGGAAAAATCCAATTCCCCACCCAATTCTTGCCTCACCCAGTGGCTAAATGTGGTGGAGAAAGTTATATGAGCTCCCTGATTGGCTTCACTTCAAATCCCTGGTCACCATCTCTGATGGGTGCATCTTGCTGTCCAGGAACCATCCTATATTCTTCTATTCATTCTCTTTTCCTCCTGGAGAACTTCACACCTCCTTTCTCATCCAACCTCCAACCTCTCCATCTCAAGCCCCTGCTTCCTATTGTGCTGAGAAAATTGAGGCAATCAGAAGTGATCTTCCAAGGACCCTCAACACCCAACCAACTCACCACCCCCTACCAGCTTGTGCACCCCCAGATCCTACAGGCATCTCCTCCATCTTCAGCTAATTCTGCTTCCTGTTGTTCTGAGAATATTGACACAATTAGAAAAGGACTCCCACAGTCTCCAGCTGTCCACCAACCCAGAAGCCTCTCTCACCATTTTCTCTTTTCTATGTGTGCTCAGTCCGTTGGCATTCTCCTTCATCGTCTTGGATTTAAATATCTGTTGATATGTCCCAAATTCATACTTCCTACCCAGACCTCTCTCTTGAAATCCAGTCCACCAGATACCTCAGTTTAGTATGACATTTCTCCCAAGCCCCTCCACCCAGAGTCCTCCTTGTTTCAGTTGTGACCATGCCATTCTTCAGGATACTCAAGTGCAGGAGCTTGAGATCATCTGAGCTTCCTCACTTGGTTTCATCCCCAGATCCTGAATCTCATTGTTTCTATACACTACTCCTGCCATGTTTGTATTCTGAGATACCATCACCTCTCACTTGGATGACCATAGGAGGCTCCTACCTGCATTTCCCATATGTACCTTCACTTTCTGTACCAATGCTACTCCCAACAAAGAGGCCAGCATGTCCCTTCAAAAAACTGGCCCATGGTTGCTGCTTCATGCCATGTCACTCAGAGTCAGAGCTGAAGTTCCTCCCCTGACCAGAAACATAACCGTACCTGGACCCCTCATTCCTTCTCCAGCCTCATGCATCCTCAGCTTTCTGCTCCTCATTCACCTGACCCCAGCTGCTCTGGTCCCCTGGCTGACCTTGAATATGTGAGGCATGCTCCTGCCTCAGGGCCTTTGCACAGGTTGGTGGCCTCTACCAGAGACCCGGTCACCCCAGATTCCCATCTACACAGCTCATGCCTTGGCCTGGTGGAAGTCTCTGCTCAAGTCCTGCTCAGAAAGCCTTCTTCCAAATTTCACCCACTTCTTCCCCAGAACCACAATCCTGTCCCTTCCTCAGTTTATTTTTTCTGTAAGCCTCATGATGTTCATTTCTGTCACCCTTGGTAGAAGGCCAGCTCTGCAAGGATTGCTGATTTGCTTACAGGTTCTAGCCTAGTACAAAGACCATGCTGGCACATAGCAACTGATCAATGGTTTGTTGAATGACTGACTGGAGAGGTTCAGAGACACAAGACCTAAGAGGGGTCCTATCGATTGTGCAACAATAAGGTCATTGGTCTTTGTGGAAGACTGTCCAGCTCGAGGCATAAGAAGCAAGGCACATTACTTAAGGGAGATCTCGGCAAACTGGCTCACTTTTCTTCAGGAGCTTGCTCTTTTGAGAAATCTCTCCATGCCACTGTTTTGACTGTATCAGCTGTGCTCTACAAATCCCAAACCTATGGGTCCCAGCCCAATGGGTTGTTGCACTTTCATTGGACTCCTCATGCTCCCCAAAGGGATTCTTCCAAGGGTTCCCCAAAGCCCATCACCACTTCTCAGCCCTTCCAGGTTTGTGTGTGCAAAAGGCTGGGCACAACCAACTTCTCTGTTCCCTCATCGCCCACTGCCTGGTCTTACACTTGTTTCCTGGACCTCAAGAGCAGCCCTGGGTCTCCCAGTATACCTGGAAGCAAAACTAAAATTAAACTCTGGAACCAACCCTGAGTTTTAGGCATTCTTTTAAATATCAAGTAAATTAACATAAAAAAAAGGAAGCAGAGGATCAGTTCTGAAGCAAATAGACATTCTGTGCTAGCTATACTCAGGAAGGATGTGGGTGGCTCATAAAAGCCCAACACTGCCCATAAAAACATTGGGAATAAAGTTTTCCAAATGTTTTATGGCACTGTGGAAAAGAATGGCCAAGAGAGAGAAGCAAGTAGCAATTCCTGTGCAGTAAATAAAAAGTGCATTGCCAGAAGACCCAAAAGGAGCAGGGGGAAGCACAAAGGGCAGTGGTCCCAGAGCACATCAACTCAGGTGGATTGGCTGGCACTGGGTGAATCTGAGAACTGCCCCCACGCTCCTTGACTTTCACTGGGCATTTCCTTTTTGTATCGGAGGTTCTGCTGTGGATTTTAAACTGAGAGCTCCAAGTTTGAGGCTGGGGGGGAAGGAAAGTCTCTGCGGACATACCCAGTTATTCTTGGCTTACCACCCTGTTTCTTCTCTTTTTGAGCCGCTGCTGCATGGCATTTGATGAGCATTTTTTGAGTGAGAGTGCGTCAAAGCAATGGGTATCAGAGGGGTGGGTGGGCGGGAGGGAAGACCCCTTCCTTTCTGCTCCTCTAAGGATTGCCTTTCTCTCCTGAGTGACTGAAAACTGTCTACTTCTGACTCAATGTTGGCCCAGGGCAAGGTCACCGGACAAGGTCACCCTGACCTCTTTGATGCTGACAGGGAAGTCGCCATCACATGTTACTCCAAGCTGGGATGGATACTGTTTACACTGGGTTGGAGCATGGGCTCCTGGTGGATAGAAAAATCACCACCAACAGCTGTGCATCAACTGGACCCATTCCATCAACAAAATGACTGCTCCATCATCCATTTTCCACTTAACATTAAAAAAAATACATTTACTTACAATAAGCAATCATTTCTGGTCTTGTTGTTTTACTTGGGTGAAAACTAGTAGGGAGAGAAAGCTGAACACAGCTTCCAAAAGTGTCCAAATCATTCAGTTTCATTCTGGGAACTTCACAGGCAAATAAAGAATGTGCAGGACATCTCAATCCCCTGCAATATTTTCTCAACATGAGATGCTTCATCTCTACACATTGGGATTTGCACAGAAATGACCCACGTTTCCAAAGTGACCAGGAGGTGGGAGCCTCTGGTGCAGTTGTGTCCTTCTGATGCTGCGTTGTGGTCCGAAATCAGACTGGCAGGAAGGACTCACCTGGAGGCAGGGAGGACTCACCTGGAGGAAGGGAGAACCCACTTGGAGGCAGGGAAGACTTACCTGGAGTAAGGAAAGACTCACCTGGAGGAAGGGAGGGCTCACCTAGAGGAAGGAAGGAGTCATCTGGAGGAAGGGAGGGCTCACCTGGAGGCAAGGAGGACTCACCTGGAGGCAGGGAGAACTCACCTGGAGGAAGAGAGGATGCACCTGAAGGAAGGGAGGACCCACCTGGAGACAGGGAGTACATACCTGGAGGAAGGGTGGAGCAGGGCTGATTAACCAGGAGGAAGGGAGGACTCACCTGGAGAAAGGGAGGACTTACCTGGAGGAGGGAAGGACTCACCTGGAGGAAGGAAGGACTCACCTGCAGATGCTGTCCTGTTTCCTGGTTTCTTTCTCCAAGATGAAAACAAGAATCCTTTGGATGCATCTTATCTTCCCTGGCCCAGGAGACCCCCAATTTTATGACCATGTGGCTCCCCTTTCAAAGACCCCCTCCAGCTGTCTGCCTGGGAGGCATGGAGCTCAAAACCTCTTCTCTCTGCAGAGATTGTTTCTGGTGCATCAACTTGAACATCCCACCTGCGTTTGATCTCTGCTGTCCAGAATGCCACCTCTGAGCTAACACTTAACCTCAGGAAACCCAAGAAGGAAGGAAAAGACTTTCAAAGGCTGCCCCATCTCATCTGCTCTCATATCAACTGGCAAACTCTTTCTCAGACCTTTTCTTCACAAGTGGAGAGCACGGATGGTGTCAGCCCTATGTCATCCATACAAAGCCCTGCCAGAAGTGTCCTTTTGAGGAGGAATCCAAAAAAGGGAAAGAATGAGCCCTTCCATCAGAATTTCTACCAGAATCCCCTCTTAGAAGTGGGCTTACAGGAAAAATCAGAAAATTGGCAACATTTGTAGGTTCCAGGGATCCTGGGATCATCAGCTGTGTCCGTGTTCTGCCTCTAATTTGCAGGTAAGGGGAACCCCAATGTCAGAATATCAAGTGCCAGGTTTCCCGTGCAACTCTAGACCTGAGTCTTTCTTGTATGAAGATAAGAATAAGATATTCACCAACTCGGCAGAACAGGGAGAGCCTGCACATTGCACTGCTCTGCGGAGATGTCAAAGGGTGGGCATGCCTCCTATTGGAGGCATTTTAGGTGAAGTGATCTTTCTCAGTGAGGTATATCTTTCCTGTAATTTCCAAGCCTCCTGTGGAGATTACAGGGACTTGGGAAGGGAAGGCTGCTCCAGTTCTAGGGAGAATGGGGTAACCTGGCTTTAGGAGGGCCGTGGAGCTTGCCTCCGGTTTCTGCTCTCCTCCATCCCACCCTGGGAATGCACAAGAATTCCTTCTTGTTATTAATGGAGGTGAAATTCATACAACATAAAATTAACAATTTTAAAGTGAACAGTTCAGGGGCCTTAAGTACACTCACAATTCTGTGCAACCACCGCCTATATCTAGCTCCAGAATATTTTCATCAATCTAAAAGGAAAGTGGGTACTGATTGTCATGGCTTTCCATTCCCTCCTCTCCCAGCCCCTATAAACCATGAGTCTGCTTTCTGTCTCTATAGACTTGTTCCCTCTGAACCTTTCACATCAATAGAATCACATGACAGCTGCCTTTTTGTGTCCATCTTCTTTCACTCAGCATGATGTCTTCAAGGTCCATCTGTGATGAAGCAAGAATCAGAGCTTCATTCCTTTTCATGGCTGAATAATATTCCACTGTGTGGATGGACACCTGGGTTGCTTCCACATTTTAGCTCTTCTGTATATGCCACTAGGAAGATTGGTGTACAGGTATCTGAGTCCCTGCTTTCAATTCATTTGGGTCTATACCTAGGGGTGGAATTGCCAGGTCATATGGTCATAAAGTATTTAACTCTTTGAGGAACTCACTCAAATTCTCACTACTTCCTCTGTAGACTATGTTCAGGTGCGCACCACCTGGCTCTCCATCAGGAAGCAGGGGCAAGAAGAACCAAAGTGGAATTTCCAATTGCTTGGCTCTTTAATCTCTCCTCTCCAACCCATGTGCCTTCAAGATACGCAAGCAGCAGACCAGCTCCTTTGCTCTTTTCCTCCACATTCCTTTCTATATCAATAACACTTTCTGTCATCGAAGGGCAAAACGTGCCATCAGTGCATCTCACTTGGAAAGTAGAGACCAGCAGGCAGAAAAAAACCTTTGCATCCTTCAGCCACTGATGGCCATCTATTGTTCAGCTTCACCTCTTCAACATCTGTCTGTCTCTCACTCTAAAAATCACCCTTTTCTATAGTACTATCTTGTGGCTTTAACACTTGTCTTTTGTATGACTTCTCTATCCCTCTGTAACTGTTCTAGCTTGCTAATGCTTCACTGGAGGATGGCCAATGGTGTCCGGAAAACCTGTTAGCTGGGAAGGCACATGGCTGGTGTCTGTTCCAGAGTCCTGGTTTCAAAATGACTTTCTCCAAAATGTCTGTATCAGCTTCCAAAGGCCATCTTCAAAATATCTGTCTCATCTGCATCTCCTCTCTCAGCTCCTGTGCATTCTTCAGAGTGTCCCTCTTGGCTGTAGCAAGCTTGCTCCTTCTGTTTGAGCTTTTATAGGGCCCCAGTAAACTAATCAAGGCCCCTGCTGAATGGGCGGGGCCACACCTCCATGGAAATTATCCAACCAGAGTTATCACCTACAGTTGGGTGGGTTGCATCTCCACGGAAACACCCAGTCAAAGAATCGCAATCTAATCAACATTAACAAGTCTGCTCACAGAAGATTGCATCAAAGATAATGGCATTTTGGGAGACATAATAAATCCAAACTAACACAACAACCATCCCTGGAACCATGACTTATTTCCACGTTGTTGCACACAGTTGGATGAGGAAACATCTCTGAAAGGACAGGGTTTGAATCTGGATGTCTGAGCCCCAGCCTGCATCTGAGCTCTCCACTGCACTGCCCCTCCCTCTCTTGTCTTACCCCTTATTACCCATGACTGGTTTCTCTGTTGGTTACAATCTCTTTAGCATGGTCCTTTTGTCTTGAATCAGTGTGACTCTAACAGCTCTCAGGTTCATCTGTGCAGCACTCAAGGCTGCTTTGTTGTTAGGTATTTCTAATATCACCCTCACATTTTTAAGGTCTTAAAAATACAATCCTTCTTTAGCTAAGTGCCAGAACTGTCACTGTTTCATTGCTGGGTTAGTGGTTGTGCAGGTTTGTATGTATTATGTCCCCATAAACACCATGTTCTTTGATGCAGTCTTATGTGGGCAGATGTATCTAGTGTTGATTAGGATGGAATCCTTTGATTGAGTGTTTCCATGGAGATGTGACTCAATCAACTGTGGACAAGACCTTTGGATTATTTCCATGAGGGTGTTGCCCCACCCATTCGGGGTGGGTCTTTATTAGATCACTGGAGTCCTATAAAAGTGTTCACAGACAGAAGGAGATGCTACAGCCAAGATGGATACTTTGAAGAACACAAAGGAACTGAGAGAGCAGCTGCAGCTAAGCAATATTTTGGAGAGTGCCATTTTGAAATGCAGTCTGGGAGCAAGCAGATGCCAGCCACGTGCCTTCCCAGCTAACAGAGGTTTTCTGGATGCCCATGGCCGTCCTTCAGTGAAGGTACCCTGTTGCTGATGCCTTAACTTGGACATTTTATGGCCTTAAGACTGTAGCTTTGTAACCAAATAAACCACCTTTATAAAAGCCAATCCTTTTCTGTTATTTTGCATAATGGCAGCATTAGCAAACCAGAACAGTGGTGTAGCAGTCAGGTTCTCCAGAAAAACAGTACCAATACAAAGAATCTGAATGTGTGTGTGTTTGTGTGCATGTGTGTGTATTTACAGTTACACAAGGAGATTTATTCTAAGGAACTAGCTCACATGACTGCAGGATCTGGCAAGTCTTTAGCTTACAGGGTGGGCTGGAAACTCAGAAGGGAGTTGGTACTGTCATCTTGAAACAGAACATCTTCTCCAGGAAACCTTGGTTTTGCTCTTAAATCTCCCAACTGCTTGGACAAAGTCCCTGCACATTATTGAGGTGGTCTCCTTGACCCAGCACACTGATCGGAGATATTAACCAGCTCTACCGAACCCCTCCCGAGCCTCACTGGAAGAGTGTTTTGTTCAGTTGACACAGAAGGAAGAGCATCTCAGAAAGCACACAGGTTTGCATGGCCCTGGCTTATCTTGAAATGTGGGCATAGTAGAGTGAGGGGCCTGAAACTGCAGAGGGAACTCCTGTGGAAACTAACAGTGACTTCTGTTTTGGGGAAAGAGAGGAGGGAGAAGAGAAGGGTGCAATAAAGGAGGTGTTAGAGCCAGGAGACAAAAGACAATCTCCAAAAATAGCATTTTAAATATCATTTATAAAGAGAGCATATATAGATAGGGAAACAGCCAGAAGAACCCAAATCAGAAATGAAGGGGGCTCGGCAGTGAGGTGGGGCTGAGGATGGAGGGGAGAATTCTGCAGTGTTTCATCACAGACACATCTGCATGGTTTTTTTTTAAAACTTTATGTATAAAAAATAATAATAAAAAAACATTTCCAGACAAAACAAGACAGAGGAATAGGAAAAACTAATATCCTGAAATAACTTCATTGCTACCAATATACTCCTACCATACCACACGAAAATTAACACACCATAGTCAATCCTGAGCATTCGCATATCAAGAGCACCCTCCATATCTTATCTGTTCTTATTAGATTAATGTTCCCCCTTTATTAACTGCTATCTATCTCTATATATTTTGAAGCACTTCTATTTTTTATATTTGAAAACATTCTTAATTTAAATAAGAAGGAGTGGAGGCGGGGCAAGATGGCGGACTGGTGAGCTGTATGTTTTAGTTACTCCTCCAGGAAAGTAGGTAAAAAGCCAGGAACTGCGTGGACTGGACACCACAGAGCAATCTGTCTTTGGGCATACTTCATACAACACTCATGAAAACGTGGAACTGCTGAGATCAGCGAAATCTGTAAGTTTTTGCGGCCAGGGGACCCGCGCCCCTCCCTGCCAGGCTCAGTCCCATGAGAGGAGGGGCTGTCAGCTCCGGGAAGGAGAAGGAAGAATTGCAGTGGCTGCTCTCATCGGAAACTCATTCTACTGATTCAAACTCCAACCATAGACAGACTGAGGCCAGACACCAGAGACTCTGAGAGCAGCCAACCCAGCAGAGAGGAGACAGGCATAGAAAAAAAACAACACGAAAAACTCCAAAATAAAAGCAGAGGATTTTTGGAGTTCTGGTGAACACAGAAAGGGGAAGGGCGGAGATCAGGCCTTGAGGCGCATATGCAAATCCCGAAGCAAGGCTGATCTCTCTGCCCTGGGCACTTTTCCTTAATGGCCCTGGTTGCTTTGTCTATTAGCATTTCAATAACCCATTAGATCTCTGAGGAGGGCCGTTTTTTTTTTTTTTTTTTTTTTTTTTTTTAAATCCTTTTTGCTTTTTCTAAAACAATTACTCTAAGAAGCTCAATACAGAAAGCTTCAAAGAATTGAAATTTGGGCACGTCAAGTCAAGAGCAGAACTAAGAGAGCTCTGAGACAAAAGGCAATAATCCAGTGGCTGAGAAAATTCACTAAACAACACAACTTCCCAAGAAAAGGGGGGTGTCCGCTCACAGCCACCATCCTGGTGGACAGGAAACACTCCTGCCCATCGCCAGCCCCATAGCCCAGAGCTGCCCCAGACAACCCAGTGTGACGGAAGTGCTTCAGATAACAGGCACACACCACAAAACTGGGCGTGGACATTAGCCTTCCCTGCAACCTCAGCTGAATGTCCCAGAGCTGGGAAGGGGGAGCAGTGTGAATTAACAGAGCCCCATTCAGCCATCATTTGAGCAGACTGGGAGCTTCCCAACACAGCCCAGCAGCCCAGAACTGCCCTGGGGGGACGGTACTCACCTGTGACATAGCACAGTCATCCCTCAACAGAGGACCTGGGGTGCACAGCCTGGAAGAGGGGCCCACTTGCAAGTCTCAGGAGCCATACGCCAATACCAAAGACTTGTGGGTCAGGGGCAGAGACAAACTGTGGCACGACTGAACTGAAGGATTAGACTATTGCAGTAGCTTTAAAACTCTAGGATCATCAGGGAGATTTGATTGTTAGGGCCACCCCCCCTCCCCGACTGCCCAGAAACACGCCCCACATACAGGGCAGGCAACACCAACTACACACGCAAGCTTGGGACACCAATTGGGCCCCACAAGACTCACTCCCCCACTCACCAAAAAGGCTAAGCAGGGGAGATCTGGCTTGTGGAGAACAGGTGGCTCGTGGACGCCACCTGCTGGTTAGTTAGAGAAAGTGTACTCCACGAAGCTGTAGCTCTGATAAATTAGAGATAAGGACTTCAACTGGTCTACAAACCCTAAAAGAACCCTATCAAGGTCAGCAAATGCCACGAGGCCAAAAACAACAGAAAATTATAAAGCATATGAAAAAACCAGACGATATGGATAACCCAAGCCCAAGCACCCAAATCAAAAGACCAGAAGAGACACACCTAGAGCAGCTACTCAAAGAACTAAAGATGAACAATGAGACCATAGTACGGGATATGAAGGAAATCAAGAAGACCCTAGAAGAGCATAAAGAAGACATTGCAAGACTAAATAAAAAAATGGATGATCTTATGGAAATTAAAGAAACTGTTGACCAAATTAAAAGATTCTGGACACTCATAGTACAAGACTAGAGGAAGTTGAACAACGAATCAGTGACCTGGAAGATGACAGAATGGAAAATGAAAACATAAAAGAAAGAATGGGGAAAAAAATTGAAAAACTCGAAATGGACCTCAGGGATATGATAGATAATATGAAACGTCCGAATATAAGACTCATTGGTGTCCCAGAAGGGGAAGAAAAGGGTAAAGGTCTAGGAAGAGTATTCAAAGAAATTGTTGGGGAAAACTTCCCAAATCTTCTAAACAACATAAATACACAAATCATAAATGCTCAGCGAACTCCAAATAGAATAAATCCAAATAAACCCACTCCGAGACATATACTGATCACACTGTCAAACATAGAAGAGAAGGAGCAAGTTCTGAAAGCAGCAAGAGAAAAGCAATTCACCACATACAAAGGAAACAGCATAAGACTAAGTAGTGACTACTCAGCAGCCACCATGGAGGCGAGAAGGCAGTGGCACGATATATTTAAAATTCTGAGTGAGAGGAATTTCCAGCCAAGAATACTTTATCCAGCAAAGCTCTCCTTCAAATTTGAGGGAGAGCTTAAATTTTTCACAGACAAAGAAATGCTGAGAGAATTTGCTAACAAGAGACCTGCCCTACTGGAGATACTAAAGGGAGCCCTACAGACAGAGAAACAAAGACAGGACAGAGAGACTTGGAGAAAGGTTCAGTACTAAAGAGATTCGGTATGGGTACAATAAAGGATATTAATAGAGAGAGGGAAAAATATGGCAAACATAATCCAAAGGATAAGATGGCCGATTCAAGAAATGCCTTCACGGTTTTAACGTTGAATGTAAATGGATTAAACTCCCCAATTAAAAGATATAGATTCGCAGAATGGATCAAAAAAAATGAACCATCAATATGTTGCATACAAGAGACTCATCTTAGACACAGGGACACAAAGAAACTGAAAGTGAAAGGATGGAAAAAAATATTTCATGCAAGCTACAGCCAAAAGAAAGCAGGTGTAGCAATATTAATCTCAGATAAAATAGACTTCAAATGCAGGGATGTTTTGAGAGACAAAGAAGGCCACTACATACTAATAAAAGGGGCAATTCAGCAAGAAGAAATAACAATCGTAAATGTCTATGCACCCAATCAAGGTGCCACAAAATACATGAGAGAAACATTGGCAAAACTAAAGGAAGCAATTGATGTTTCCACAATAATTGTGGGAGACTTCAACACATCACTCTATCCTATAGATAGATCAACCAGACAGAAGACCAATAAGGAAATTGAAAACCTAAACAATCTGATAAATGAATTAGATTTAACAGACATCTACAGGACATTACATCCCAAATCACCAGGATACACATACTTTTCTAGTGCTCACGGAACTTTCTCCAGAATAGATCATATGCTGGGACATAAAACAAGCCTCAATAAATTTAAAAAGATTGAAATTATTCAAAGCACATTCTCTGACCACAATGGAATACAATTAGAAGTCAATAACCATCAGAGACTTAGAAAATTCACAAATACCTGGAGGTTAAACAACACACTCCTAAACAATCAGTGGGTTAAAGAAGAAATAGCAAGAGAAATTGCTAAATATATAGAGACGAATGAAAATGAGAACACAACATACCAAAACCTATGGGATGCAGCAAAAGCAGTGCTAAGGGGGAAATTTATAGCACTAAACGCATATATTAAAAAGGAAGAAAGAGCCAAAATCAAAGAACTAATGGATCAACTGAAGAAGCTAGAAAATGAACAGCAAACCAATCCTAAACCAAGTACAAGAAAAGAAATAACAAGGATTAAAGCAGAAATAAATGACATAGAGAACAAAAAAACAATAGAAAGGATAAATATCACCAAAAGTTGGTTCTTTGAGAAGATCAACAAGATTGACAAGCCCCTAGCTAGACTGACAAAATCAAAAAGAGAGAAGACCCATATAAACAAAATAATGAATGAAAAAGGTGACATAACTGCAGATCCTGAAGAAATTAAAAAATTATAAGAGGATATTATGAACAACTGTATGGCAACAAACTGGATAATGTAGAAGAAATGGACAATTTCCTGGAAACATATGAACAACCTAGACTGACCAGAGAAGAAATAGAAGACCTCAACCAACCCATCACAAGCAAAGAGATCCAATCAGTCATCAAAAATCTTCCCACAAATAAATGCCCAGGGCCAGATGGCTTCACAGGGGAATTCTACCAAACTTTCCAGAAAGAACTGACACCAATCTTACTCAAACTCTTTCAAAACATTGAAAAAAATGGAACACTACCTAATTCATTTTATGAAGCTAACATCAATCTAATACCAAAACCAGGCAAAGATGCTACAAAAAAGGAAAACTACCGGCCAATCTCCCTAATGAATATAGATGCAAAAATCCTCAACAAAATACTTGCAAATCGAATCCAAAGACACATTAAAAAAATCATACACCATGACCAAGTGGGGTTCATTCCAGGCATGCAAGGATGGTTCAACATAAGAAAAACAATCAATGTATTACAACACATTAAAAACTCGAAAGGGAAAAATCAATTGATCATCTCAATAGATGCTGAAAAAGCATTTGACAAAATCCAACATCCGTTTTTGATAAAAACACTTCAAAAGGTAGGAATTGAAGGAAACTTCCTCAACATGATAAAGAGCATATATGAAAAACCCACAGCCAGCATAGTACTCAATGGTGAGAGACTGAAAGCCTTCCCTCTAAGATCAGGAACAAGACAAGGATGCCCGCTGTCACCACTGTTATTCAACATTGTGCTGGAAGTGCTAGCCAGGGCAATCCGGCAAGACAAAGAAATAAAAGGCATCCAAATTGGAAAAGAAGAAGTAAAACTGTCATTGTTTGCAGATGATATGATCTTATATCTAGAAAACCCTGAGAAATCGACGATACACCTACTAGAGCTAATAAACAAATTTAGCAAAGTAGCGGGATACAAGATTAATGCACATAAGTCAGTAATGTTTCTATATGCTAGAAATGAACAAACTGAAGAGACACTCAAGAAAAAGATACCATTTTCAATAGCAACTAAAAAAATCAAGTACCTAGGAATAAACTTAACCAAAGATGTGAAAGACCTATACAAAGAAAACTACATAACTCTACTAAAAGAAATAGAAGGGGACCTTAAAAGATGGAAAAATATTCCATGTTCATGGATAGGAAGGCTAAATGTCATTAAGATGTCAATTCTACCCAAACTCATCTACAGATTCAATGCAATCCCAATCAAAATTCCAACAACCTACTTTGCAGACTTGGAAAAGCTAGTTATCAAATTTATTTGGAAAGGGAAGATGCCTCGAATTGCTAAAGATACTCTAAAAAAGAAAAACGAAGTGGGAGGACTTACACTCCCTGACTTTGAAGCTTATTATAAAGCCACAGTTGCCAAAACAGCATGGTACTGGCAGAAAGATAGACATATAGATCAATGGAATCGAATTGAGAATTCAGAGATAGACCCTCAGATCTATGGCCGACTGATCTTTGATAAGGCCCCCAAAGTCACCGAACTGAGCCAGAATGGTCTTTTCAACAAATGGGGCTGGGAGAGTTGGATATCCATATCCAAAAGAATGAAAGAGGACCCCTACCTCACCCCCTACACAAAAATTAACTCAAAATGGACCAAAGATCTCAATATAAAAGAAAGTACCATTAAACTCCTAGAAGATAATGTAGGAAAACATCTTCAAGACCTTGTATTAGGAGGCCACTTCCTAGACTTTGCACCCAAAGCACAAGCAACAAAAGAGAAAATAGATAAATGGGAACTCCTCAAGCTTAGAAGTTTCTGCACCTCAAAGGAATTTCTCAAAAAGGTAAAGAGGCAGCCAACTCAATGGGAAAAAATTTTTGGAAACCATGTATCTGACAAAAGACTGATATCTTGCATATACAAAGAAATCCTACAACTCAATGACATTAGTACAGACAGCCCAATTATAAAATGGGCAAAAGATATGAAAAGACAGTTCTCTGAAGAGGAAATACAAATGGCCAAGAAACACATGAAAAAATGTTCAGCTTCACTAGCTATTAGAGAGATGCAAATTAAGACCACAATGAGATACCATCTAACACCGGTTAGAATGGCTGCCATTAAACAAACAGGAAACTACAAATGCTGGAGGGGATGTGGAGAAATTGGAACTCTTATTCATTGTTGGTGGGACTGTATAATGGTTCAGCCACTCTGGAAGTCAGTCTGGCAGTTCCTTAGAAAACTAGAGATAGAGCTACCATTCGATCCAGCGATTGCACTTCTCGGTATATACCCGGAAGATCAGAAAGCAGTGACACGAACAGATATCTGCACGCCAATGTTCATAGCAGCATTATTCACAATTGCCAAGAGATGGAAACAACCCAAATGTCCTTCAACAGATGAGTGGATAAATAAAATGTGGTATATACACACGATGGAATACTACGCGGCAGTAAGAAGGAACGATCTGGTGAAACATATGACAACATGGATGAACCTTGAAGACATAATGCTGAGCGAAATAAGCCAGGCACAAAAAGAGAAATATTATATGCTACCACTAATGTGAACTTTGAAAAATGTAAAACAAATGGTTTATAATGTAGAATGTAGGGGAACTAGCAGTAGAGAGCAATTAAGGAAGGGGGAACAATAATCCAAGAAGAACAGATAAGCTATTTAACGTTCTGGGGATGCCCAGAAATGACTATGGTCTGTTAATTTCTGATGGATGTAGTAGGAACAAGTTCACTGAAATGTTGCTATAGTATGTAACTTTCTTGGGGTAAAGTAGGAACATGTTGGAAGTTAAGCAGTTATCTTAGGTTAGTTGTCTTTTTCTTACTCCCTTGCTATGGTCTCTTTGAAATGTTCTTGTATTGTATGTTTGTTTTCTTTTTAACTTTTTTTTTCATACAGTTGATTTGAAAAAAGAAGGGAAAGTTAAAAAAAAAAAAAAAAAAAAAAAAAGACAAACAAGGAAAAAAAAAAAAAAAAGATGTAGTGCCCCCTTGAGGAGCCTGTGGAGAATGCAGGGGTATTCGCCTACCCCACCTCCATGGTTGCTAACATGACCACAGACATAGGGGACTGGTGGTTTGATGGGTTGAGCCCTCTACCATAAGTTTTACCCTTGGGAAGACGGTTGCTGCAAAGGAGAGGCTAGGCCTCCCTGTATTTGTGCCTAAGAGTCTCCTCCTGAATGCCTCTTTGTTGCTCAGATGTGGCCCTCTCTCTCTGGCTAAGCCAACTTGAAAGGTGAAATCACTGCCCTCCCCCCTACGTGGGATCAGACACCCAGGGAAGTGAATCTCCCTGGCAACGTGGAATATGACTCCCGGGGAGGAATGTAGACCCGGCATCGTGGGATGGAGAACATCTTCTTGACCAAAAGGGGGATGTGAAAGGAAATGAAATAAGCTTCAGTGGCAGAGAGATTCCAAAACGAGCCGAGAGATCACTCTGGTGGGCACTCTTACGCACACTTTAGACAACCTTTTTTAGGTTCTAAAGAATTGGGGTAGCTGGTGGTGGATACCTGAAACTATTAAACTACAACCCAGAACCCATGAATCTCGAAGACAGTTGTATAAAAATGTAGCTTATGAGGGGTGACAGTGGGATTGGGAATGCCATAAGGACCAAACTCCACTTTGTCTAGTTTATGGATCGATGTGTAGAAAAGTAGGGGAAGCAAACAAACAAAGGTACCCAGTGTTCTTTTTTACTTCAATTGCTTTTTTCACTCTAATTATTATTCTTGTTATTTTTGTGTGTGTGCTAATGAAGGTGTCAGGGATTGATTTAGGTGATGAATGTACAACTATGTAATGGTACTGTAAACAATCGAAAGTACAATTTGTTTTGTATGACTGCGTGGTATGTGAATATATCTCAATAAAATGATGATAAAAATAAATAAATAAATAAATAAATAAGAAGGAGTAAGTTCAACCCAAAAAAGTCCACACTTTGCAAAACTTAATAATGAATGGATAAACAAAATGTGGTCTGGACCCAGAATGGAATATTATTCACCCATAAAAAGGAATGAAGTCCTGGCTGATGCTACAGCTTAGAAGAATCAAAAACATCATATTGGATGAAATAAGCCAGACACCAAAAGCCACATATTGTACGATTCCACTTATACAAAATATGTAGAGTAAGCAACGTCATAGAGACATAACTAATATTAGAGGTTACGAAGGCCTGGGGGTAGGGGTGAGATATTGCTTAATGGGTGTGGAGTTTAAAATGGGGTGATGAAAAAGTTTTGGTAATGGAGGTGATAGTTGCACAGCTTTGTGCAGGTAATTAACGCCACTGAATTGTACACTTAGAAATGGTCAAAATGGTAAATTTTATGTTATATAGGTGCTACCAAAATAAAACACATTTTTAAAAGAATAGGCATAGCAAACCTCCTAAATATATGCAGGTGTCACACCTGGAGCTCTAATAACCTGAGAAAGACAGCAGCTCTGCGCCTCCAACAGGCTGTGGTCATGGGCAGTCAGGTCAGCTGTGGGAGCAAGTTGTCCTGCAAACCGATGCCCCCCCAAGGCAGCTATGATGAGTCAACATTTAACCCCTGCAAATTTCCATTATAGTGACGAAGGAAACACCTGGTGTTGGTGTTGGTAAATAGAATAGGTGTCAGGGTAAAGGGTAAGAACCTGCTCAGGTGCGGCTCCATCTACATACCTATGCTGAAGGATGCTAATGGCTCGCAGAGCAGCCTGAGAAACAGGCTGGGTCAAACGCTACAAAACTGCACCTTATTTAAACAGCACTTCGATGGTCCACAAGGAAAAGCACCCGTGGCAAGTTAGGTTGCAGGAACCAGCTGTGCATCTTAAATTACCTGCATCCACTTAGCTGCTACAACTTCTCCCCCCTCGCATGAGTGCAGATCGCAGGTCCAAACATTCACCACCACTGTTTCCATCTCGTGCAGTGGGGACAGGGGCTTGGGATACAGGAGTCTCATATACAATCCCATCTCAGGGAATAATTGCCCAAATGGACCTCGTGATTGCCCGTTAGGAGGGATAGAGATGGGCTGAAATTGATAGCAGGTTGGGGAACCACTTAGAGTCCGCAGAGGCTGGAAATGAAGGCACAGAAATTCCACCACTTAGAATTAAAGGGGAGCTGATGTACGTCGCTCCCTGTGCCTCAGAGAGCACTTAATAAAACACACACTCATCAGTTACATGCATGCATGGCTACTGTCTACAGCTGCATCTGTGTGCCTCTAGAAAGCCTACCGAGAGGCAAACCAGAGCTGGAGAGCCTCACAGTGACTCAAGGCATTTGGCAGATGTTTATCAAGTGGATACGTTGCTTGGAGCTCCTTGCGGGGAGCTGGAGGTACATTCAGGGATGGAGGTGGTCCTTGCCCCATGGACGTACGAGCTGGCTCTCTGTGGCTCAGGTTGTCTGCTTTCCAAACCAGGGGCCACAGGAACCCGAAGGAACCATCAGGATTTCCTGAAACTCCTGTGGCTGTAGCAGCTCCCACAGATGATTCCGGAAATTGGATGCACTGGCCATTCTGCAGAGGCAGCTCCTCGATCCTTCTAGAGAACATGGGAAGACATGACATGCAGAAGCTCACTGAATGCTCGCACATGAGATACACTTGAATGCCATTTTCAACCTCAACTTGGTGACCAAAAGTACACAGGACACAATTTTGGAATGAGGTTGTCACTCAAGAGCCGGCCCGGTGTCATCAAAGGGAGGCAGGGGGCTGAGGGTTGGGGTGGGGGGTCTGACCCTGAGAAAGAGCTTCTCATTTCCAAAGGGATGTCCACGGGCTGTGAGCAGCACACCCTCTGGGGTCTCGGTTTCATCATTTGTGAGCAGAGGGTTTGGACTGGACACCCTTGTGCCTCTTCTCTGGTCCATAGTTTGCTTTTCTGCTGTTCATGCACTGGCCAAAGCCTTGCTCCTGGCGTGGTGGGTGGATGGTCATCTCCAGGAAGGACGCTTAGGGATCCTGCTGAGGTGTCAGCATGGCATCTCACTGGCAGCTCTGGATGGGGTCTAAGCCAGGCTCTGGGAAGGCACACACAGATGCCACACTGCTCCATCACCAGGAAGCTCAACAGTGTCCAGGGGCATAGACGTTTGGAGGGAAAACTCCAACTGCAGAGAGAAACCCCATGAACACAGGGGATGTTACAGGGCAGCCTGGATGTGGTATGGCCCAGGAGCCAGCAGAGACTCAGAGGACGATGGGGAGGGGCCAGCAGAGACCACAGGGGAGGGCAGAGAAGGCTCAGCAGAGACCAGAGGGGAGGGTGGGGAGGAGTCAGCAGGGATCACAAGGGAGAGCGGGGAGGGGTCAGTTTCACTCATTGCATTAACACATAAGAAATGTGAAACCACGGTCGCACACGCAAAGCCAGCTCCCTGAGCATCAACAAATGATGCAGATTTTAAGTTCCCTGGAGAAGTACAGGAGGGGATTCTTCTGCCCTACACACATTTTTCCCTTTAGACTTTGAAGCTCTCTCCAGAGACAACTCTTTTCTATGTAAACAGATGCATCCTTCTCTTCCTTCTCTCTCCTTCTCCCCTCCTGTCTGGCACACTCTGAAACTTGAATAATGTGCAGAAAAGAGTTATCACCAGAGCCCCAAGACTGCTGCCCTTAGAAGGTCCTGCTTCCAAGGTTGGCACTTGAACTTGGCGCAGGAGAATTCCGACTGATAAGAAAATCTTCCGCTGCCTAAACTGTTCGTGCAAACTGTATGCTCTCTGCTGAACACCTGTTTTCCTTCTGGGGTTTGGAATTTTGGGCCATGCCAGGCAGAGGGTGCCTCTGTGAGCAGCCCCCGATGAACAGGCACTGAGGCTCCAGTGAGCAACTCCACCAGGACAGAACTCTTGGAAGCTTGCTCCTGGTTCCAGGTTTCCTCTGGACATCTCTTGAGTTCTTTCCCTTGGCTGGTTTTGCTTTGAAGTCTTTCACTGAAAAACAATACAGTGCAATACAATAAAATGCAATACCATGCAAAACAATACAATGCAATAAAATACAACACAACACCGAAATACAGACTGTGCGTACAATTCCATGCTGAGTCCCAGGGATTCTCCTAGCGAATCACCAACCTGGAGATGGTCTTGTGGACCCCTGACCCAAATCCCCTTCATCCTCCTCTACAACCCCTCTTTCCTCCTCAGTTTCTGTCCCTTTCTCCTGCAGTACAGTTTTGGAATCTCTTCTCTCTGCTTCCCGACTATTTGCATTGCAAATCCCCACCCCATCCAACAATCCAATTACAACTGCTTTCAGGGACCCCTTCTCTATTTTACCTACAAACCCAGAAGGTCTACTGACCCATGTGTGCCTCTCACCCCCAAATATCATGGACCCCAGAACCTTCAGCTGTACTCCATGTGTGAGGACATGATGAGCTCAATGCTTTACAAATTTCCCTTACCACATTCAGCTGTAACTCTGCAATAAACATGAGTAATTATAGGCAGAGTGCATTTACATTGTTATAAAAACTATATATGGGTTTTTGGAATTTTCCACACCAAACGTTGCAAATCCCCCACATGCTTATGGTTTGAATGTCATTCTCACACAGCTGGAGACTAAAAAATGGGGTTGGCAAAGAAAGACAAGAGCAGATTGGCATTTTCCTTTTTCTTATCAGGGTTCATGTCATAGTGATGGTCATTTGTCTAGGCAAATGTTGATGGAGGTTCAGTTCTCCCAGGCAAGGGGATCTGCATGAAATTGAAAGGTGATTTAATAAACCACTGGGCTGTTAGGTGGCATCCAAGAGACAAGACACCTAGAAGATACAAGTTTGAATCCAACAGAGTAATTATGCAAAGAGGCTAATTCAGAGACAAAATTTGCTTACTGAAAAGAAAACATGGCTTTAACACAATCTGTGTCTTTAGATATAGCCCTGTGTCATCTCCCTAAATATAGCATAAATATATTTACTTACAAACACACAGCAAAATATAGCATAAATATGTTTGCATACCCACACATAGGAAAGCCAGCAAGCCTGGTAATTTCTGGAAATATATGACATTTCAGAAAATAATGAGTCTTTTTCCCTCAATTTCTCATCTGTAAAATTGAACTGTAGATGAACAGGTGGTGAGTCTTGGAACACGATATAAACAAACCATTTAACCGACTTAATTTTAGCCCTGCCTAGAACTGCCCTCCCCCCTATGTGGGATCAGACACCCAGGGGAGTGAATCTCCCTGGCAACGTGGAATATGACCCCCGGGGAGGAATGTAGACCCGGCATCGTGGGACGGAGAACATCTTCTTGACCAAAAGGGGGATGTGAAAGGAAATGAAATAAGCTTCAGTAGCAGAGAGATTCCAAAAGGAGCCAAGAGGTCACTCTGCTGGACACTCTAACGCACACTTTAGACAACCCTTTTTAGGTTCTAAAGAATTGGGGTAGCTGGTGGTGGATACCTGAAACTGTCAAACTACAACCCAGAACCCATGAATCTCGAAGACAATTGTATAAAAATGTAGCTTATGAGGGGTGACAATGGGATTGGGAAAACCATAAGGACCACACTCCACTTTGTCTAGTTTATGGATGGATGAGTAGAAAAATAGAGGAAGGAAACAAACAAACAGACAAAGGTACCCAGTGTTCTTTTTTACTTCAATTGCTCTCTTTCACTTTCATTATTATTCTTATTATTTTTGGGTGTGTGCTAATGAAGGTGTCAGGGATTGATTTAGGTGATAAATGTACAACTATGTAATGGTACTGTGAACAATCGAAAGTACGATTTGTTTTGTATGACTGTGTGGTATGTGAATATATCTGAATAAAATGAAGATTAAAAAAAAAATTAACATAGTGGTAAAGAAAGAATTCTCCCAAAAAAGGCCTATTTTTTTTTTCTTATTTAAAACAGAATGTAAAATGCTGCAGGTTTAGAAATTCTGCCTATCTAACAATAATCTCTTGGCACTGAATACCCCTTTTCTGGCACCCCTCAGTCTCCCTGCTTCTACTGACCTTTGCAGTGGACAGTTTGGAGGATTGGCTTGAGCTTCTCTGGCTTGGGGGGTCCTGACACCCATGGAGACCTGCTCCCACCTCACCCTTCTTCTGGAAGCAGAAACAAAGGGACCCTGGGGAGCCCATTATTGTATCTCATTCATGCCAACTTTAAACGCTCCTCCTTGGCTTTTCTAAATTAGCTTTCATACTTAAGAAAACAGCAAAACGATATGTCTTACCAAATTATAGGATTCTTATCTGTGGCCAGAAGTTTGTTTTTTTGTTTTTTGCTTTTTTTTTGTTGTTGTTTTTAGCATTCTCAGTTCTTATAACCCTTTCAAGCAAACTTCTGAATGCACTCGGCCAACATAATTTTTCAGCACATGCCACAAAATACCAGTTACTGAGTGAGACAAAAAAAAAAAAAGTCCTCCTCCCTTTGGATCATTTTCACTCCTCTCCCTAAAAGGAAATTTGGAAATATTTCAAAAACATCAAGTATCCATAGCCAACTAAAAACCCAAATTACCTCCCTTCCTCCCTTTTTTTTTTTTCCTTTTCCCACTCTTCTATGTCTCTGCAATGAGTGTGACTAGAGACTCAGTAAGATGTATTCAGAAGAAATAAAATACCAACTACCTTTGTAATTTAAAAAAAAAAAAAAAACAGAAAAGAGAACATAACCTCTACATTCCTGGACTGTCCCCACCCCCTTTTTTAAAAAAAAATCTCCATGTGAACATATGTCCAGATTATGGGGAATAAAAATGCTAATTTCCAAAATATTTAACAATTTAATTCAAATTACTGAAGTAACTTGATTAAAGGGTTTGCAATTTTTAAAAACGGGTTTGTGAAAGCAGCCCCAGGGTAATTGGAAACTTCAAAAGCCTCCATCCTGACAAAGTTTCAAGCCAAAGGGGCAAGTGTTTGATGACGTCTCCGGCCGGGGCAGGGAGCCCCTTGCCCCAGAGAGATGAGCAAAGTGGGATCAGCCACCTCCTCTGCAAACTGTCCTTATGATGAAGATGTGCTAAGAATTAGAAGCCAAGGGCTGTCTTGTGACCCCCTGGATCTGAGGCTCTGCACCTGCCTGTGGTGGTAGAAATCACAGCTCAGCTGTGTGGACACTCACATAAGATTTGAAAAGCCCCATGAAGTCTTCACGGAAGAGGACAGTGAGAGACTACCCAGCATTTCATGGAGTAGTTACAGAGAGTGGCTTTCTCCTTCTCCAAAACTTGGATAGGGCTCCATTTTCGATTTGCTAAAGCTGATGAAATGCAACATACCGGAAATGGGCTGGCTTTTACAATGGAGGTTTATTAACTTACAATTTGCAGTTCTGAGGCTGTGAAAATGTCCCAATTAAGGCTTCAATGGGACGATACCTTCTCTGAAGACTGGTTACCGGTGAGGTTGGGCTCCTCTGTCACCTGGCCAGGTACATGGTGACGTCTGCCTGTCCATCTCTCCTGGGTTTCATTCAAGGTTGGGCTCCTCTGTCAGGTAGCCAGGCACATGGTGATGTCTGCCTGTCCTTCTCTCCTGGGTTTTGTTTGAGGTTGGGCTCCTCTGTCACCTGGCCAGGTACATGGTGACTTCTGCCTGTCCTCTCCTGGGCTTCGTTCGAGGTTGGGCTCCTCTGTCACCTGGCCAGGCACATAGTGACATCTGCCTGTCCTTCTCTCCTGGGTTTCATTGCTCCAGCTTCTGGCTTCTCCATCTGTGGCTCTTTCTTTCAACTTCTCTGGGTGTTTCTCTCTCTTTCACCTCTTAGCTTCTGTATGGGTTTTATCCTCTTACAAAGGACTCCAGTAAAGCAATTAAGACCCACCTTGAATGGGGTGGGTCACATCTCAATTGAAACAACCTAATCAGAATGTCCCATCCACACAGGTCTACACCCACAGGAATGGATTAAAAGAATATGGTTCTTTCTGGGGTACACACAGCTTCAAACCACCACGGGCTCTTCCTGTGGCTCTTTGGAGCTTCCCTGATTCTGTTCTTGGCCCTTTCTCTTAGGCTGTTGTTGGCAGGGCAGAAAAGAACAGTCCAGGACCCCTCCCCAATATAGCCAGTACCCCAACCTTGTCTGTCACAGGGCATGCATGTGAGGGGAGGTCAGAAGTAACTTAGAATGTATTTAAACAGGCCTCAGCCCTTGGCAGTCCCTAAATCAGCATTTTCTCACCAACCCTTTGCAAGTGGGCAGGCACCTGCTGGAGAACAGAACAAATACCCCCAGCCTCACATGATGGGAGGCCCTTTCCTTTCTTCCCATCTTCTCCTTCAGCACTAACCCAGGGCCTGATAAAACACAGGCTGCCCAATTAAATTTGAATACCACATGCACAATAACAAAAAAATTCTTTGGCATAACTATATCCCAAAGATTGCATGGGATATACTTATACTTAACAAATGTATTGCCTCCCTATATTTGGCATCCCAAGCCCTTAGGGTTCCAGTTTTAGTTGATGACTTTGCCTTGTGATTTTTATCTGTGGGCATCTCCTGGGGGTTTGCTTGGTTCCATGTGCCGAGCAGCTCAAGGATGGGGTCTGCCTGACTCACCCCTTCCCTTTTACTCTTTTCCCTGCTCTGAGCTCATGACATGGTGGACAGTGGGCTGGGGGCCCTGGGGGCTGAGGTCTGAGACAGGCACAGAGGACCGATGAGGATGAACAAAATTAAACCCCATACCTGGGGCAGGTGGCTGTGTTGGGTCAGACTGGGCTGTGTGAGCCAGCCAGAGAAAGTTGCATGGGATCCTGGCACTTTCTATGGAGACAGAGCTGCTGGTAGCAGGGTCCAGCAGCCAGTGGGGCTGGGTGGGGAGGAGGGCAGGAGCTGGCTGGAAACGCAACAGCCAAATGCCCCTGTCCCCAAGGGTGGGGCACAATGCAGAGACTTCCACCCACGGGCAGCTCCCATGTTATCCAGAATGTCCCCTCCCAGCTTCTCATCTCCTCCCCTCTCGCAGGCACAGAAAAGATCCCAGGCAAGGGGAGGCTGGGCAGTGGGGTGGTGAAGGTGACTGCTGAGGACACCTTCTCAGGAGCCAGGCTACCTGGGTGCAAATCCCATGGCCTCCAATTTCACAGCCTCACTTCCATCTCTCTCCAGACAGTGCAAAGCAGTGCCAATGTCCCAGGGCTATGGAGGAACCAGAGAAATTAATTCTGATGGAGGGCTGAGGATATACCTGGCATCGAATATAGAATACAAGTTTTTCTGTCCTGAATTCTATACCTCTTGGAGCCATACCCTATGCATTGATGGTAAAGAACAAAGAAACCATGTTTTTCACAGTTTGGTCAATGTGGCGGCTGTCCTGCCAGAGAACCAACACCCCTGGAGTGACTCTCGACTTACACATACGTGGTGTTGGTGGAAGGCAGTGTCTCTCATCCCAGACAATGACAACCTGCAGCTCCATATACTTCCACAGAGGGTCCAGCACGACTGACCCCCGGCCACCCACAGTGGCATAGCTTGCACGAAAGTGTAGCTTTCTTTTGTTATTCCCTCTCAATTTAATTTCTTCTTTCCTCCACAGAGCCCCCTGGGATTGCCTCTCAGAATAAACTACTCACACCTGTTGTTTTAAGCTACATGGTTTGTGGTGCTTTGTTATGCAGCGACAGCTGACTGATACAGAGTCTCCCAGACATTTCAAAGTTTCTCCAAGGCTGTTCTGAGACACAGGGAAAATCCCAGATGACAGCCTGCTCCCTTTTCTGCTCCACACGGCTACAAGATACTCTTGGTGAGGCCCACAGCTTCCTGTCTTCTTCGGGTGTGTCTATGTATTTCAGTGCAGCCTCTTGTTGCAAATACACATCTTGAACTCACATCCTGGAGTGGGTGAGGGTGAAATTTAGCTGCTTTCTTGCATTTCTCCTTTCCACTGTCTTTAAGGGTGGGAATGATGGAGGGAGGAGGGTAAATGCACAAGCAGAAATTTCTGCTCTGAGGCCAGGTTTTGGGGAACAAACTATTCCTGTTTTCATTGTAATCCCAACTCTAAACAAGTTTAATAGGCTTTTTATTGCTCAGCAGAATTGAGTCCTTATGGGACATGGCACAAAGTGCCTTTGTCGGATCCCTTTCTCCAATAATAATAAAAGGGTTTGTGTCGTGTGCAGCAGCCTGCTCCTTATTACCACTAGGGTGGGGGTGGGGCTGTCAGACTGCAGATGCTTTTCCACAAAACGCCGAGTCAGGAG
The DNA here is from genome assembly GCF_015220235.1 of Choloepus didactylus. Taxonomy (NCBI): domain Eukaryota; kingdom Metazoa; phylum Chordata; class Mammalia; order Pilosa; family Megalonychidae; genus Choloepus; species Choloepus didactylus. The sequence goes on along the minus strand of NW_023637621.1, from coordinate 152,751 downwards.
AGGACTGCACATTGCTCGGCTGTGGAGCCCAGGAAGCTGGGGTGACCCAAAACCAGGGAACTCATGGCTGTGTGACAGGCAGGGCATGCCCCCAATTGTGCCCAGAGTGATGTCTAAGGGTAACTGGGCATTCGATGGATGCTGTAGCTCAGCAAAGGGATCCACCCGCAGCCACAAGGCCATACCTTTAATAGGAGTGAAATTCATATAACATCAAATTCACCACTTTAACCCTCATAAGCTATATCTTCAGTGGCATTTAGTTCATCCATGATGCAGTGCACATGCCATCTCTAGAAACACTCCATCACCTCCAAAGGAAATCCCATGGCTGCTAGCAGTCACTCTCTATCTCCCCCCCAAATCCCCAGCCCTGGGGCAAGCCCCAAACTGCTTTCTGCCTCTTTGTATCCACACATTCTAAGTATTTTGTAAAAATGGAGCCACACAATATTTGTCCTTTTGTGCCTGGCTTTGTTAAGTCAACACAACATCTTCAAGTTTCATCTATATTGTAGTGTGGATCAGAATTTCATTCTTTTTAAAGATGAATAGGAGGCGGGGCAAGATGGTGGACTGGTGAGCTGTATGTTTTAGTTACTCCTCCAGGAAAGTAGGTAGAAAGCCAGGAACTGCGTGGACTGGACACCACAGAGCAATCTGACTTTGGGCATACTTCATACAACACTCATGAAAACGTGGAACTGCTGAGATCACCGAAATCTGTAAGTTTTTGCAGCCAGGGGACCCGTGCCCCTCCCTGCCAGGCTCAGTCCCATGAGAGGAGGGGCTGTCAGCTCTGGGAAGGAGAAGGGAGAACTGCAGTGGCAGCCCTTATTGGAAACTCATTCTACTGATCCAAACTCCAACCATAGAAAGACTGAGACCAGAAACCAGAGAATCTGAGAGCAGCCAGCCCAGCAGAGAGGAGACAGGCATAGAAAAAAACAACACAAAAAACTCCAAAATAAAAGCGGAGGATTTTTGGAGTTCTGGTGAACATAGAAAGGGGAAGGGCAGAGCTCAGGCCCTCAGGCTCATATGCAAATCCCGAAGAAAAGCTGATCTCTCTGCCCTGTGGACCTTTCCTTAATGGCCCTAATTGCATTGTCTCTTAGCATTTCAATAACCCATTAGATCTCTGAGGAGGGCCTTTTTTTTTTTTCTTTTTTTTTTTAATCCTTTTTTCTTTTTCTAAAACAATTACTCTAAGAAGCCGAATACAGAAAGCTTCAAAGACTTGCAACTTGGGCAGGTAAAGACGAGAGCAGAACTAAGAGAGCTCTGAGACAAAAGGCAATAATCCAGTGGCTGAGAAATTTTACTAAACACCACAACTTCCCAAGAAAAGGGGGGTGTCCGCTCACAGCCATCATCCTGGTGGACAGGAAACACTCCTGTCCATCACCAGCCCCATAGCCCAGAGCTGCCCCAGACAACCCAGTGTGACGGAAGTGCTTCAAATAACAGGCACACTCCACAAAACTGGGCGTGGACATTAGCCTTCCCTGCAACCTCAGCTGATTGTCCCAGAGTTGGGAAGGTGGAGCAGTGTGAATTAACAAAGCGCCATTCAGCCATCATTTCAGCAGACTGGGAGCCTCCCTACAAAGCCCAGCAGCCCAGAACCGCCCTGGGGGGACGGCACTCACCTGTGACATAGCACAGTCATCCCTCAACAGAGAACCAGGGGGTGCACGACCTGGAAGAGGGACCCACTTGCAAGTCTCAGGAGCCATACTCCAATACCAAGGACTTGTGGGTCAGTGGCAGAGACAAACTGTGGCAGGACTGAACTGAAGGATTAGACTATTGCAGCACCTTTAAAACTCTAGGATCACCAGGGAGATTTGATTGTTAGACACACCCCCCACTCCCTGACTGCCCAGAAACACGCCCCATATACAGGGCGGGCAACACCAACTACACACGCAAGCTTGGTACACCAAGTGGACCTCACAAGACTCACTCCCCCACTCACCACAAAGGCAAAGCAGGGGAGAACTGGCTTGTGGAGAACAGGTGGCTCGTGGATGCCACCTGCTGGTTAGTTAGAGAAAGTGTACTCCACGAAGCTGTAGATCTGATAAATTAGAGATAAGGACTTCAATTGGTCTACAAATCCTAAAAGAACCCTATCAAGTTCAGCAAATGCCAAGAGGCCTAAAACAACAGAACATTATAAAGCATATGAAAAAACCAGACGATATGCATAACCCAAGCCCAAGGACCCAAATCAAAAGATCAGAGGAGACACAGCACCTAGAGCAGCTACTCAAAGAACTAAAGACGAACAATGAGACCATAGTACAGAATACAAAGGATATCAAGAAGACCCTAAAAGAACATAAAGAAGACATTGCAAGACTAAATAAAAAAATAGATGATCTTATGGAAATTAAAGAAACTGCTGACCAAATTAAAAAGATTCTGGACACTCATAGTACAAGACTAGAGGAAGTTGAACAACGAATCAGTGACCTGGAAGATGACAGCATGGAAAATGAAAGCATAAAAGAAAGAATGGGGAAAAAAATTGAAAAAATCGAAACGGACCTCAGAAATATGATAGATAATATAAAACGTCCTAATATAAGACTCATTGGTGTTCCAGAAGAGGAAGAAAAGGGTAAAGGTCTACGAAGAGTATTCAAAGAAATTGTTGGGGAAAACTTCCCAAATCTTCTAAACAACATAAATACAAAAATCATAAATGCTCAGTGAACTCCAAATAGAATAAATCCAAATAAACCCACTCTGAGACATATTCTGATCACACTGTCAAACATGGAAGAGAAGGAGTAGGTTCTGAAAGCAGCAAGAGAAAAGCAATTCACCACATACAAAGGAAACAGCATAAGACTAAGTAGTGACTACTCAGCAGCCACCATGGAGGCGAGAAGGCAGTGGCACGATATATTTAAAATTCTGAGTGAGAAAAATTTCCAGCCAAGAATACTTTATCCAGCAAAGCTCTCCTTCAAATTTGAGGGAGAGCTTAAATTTTTCACAGACAAATGCTGAGAGAATTTGCTAACAAGAGACCTGCCCTACTGGAGATACTAAAGGGAGCCCTACAGACAGAGAAACAAAGACAGGACAGAGAGACTTGGAGAAAGGTTCAGTACTAAAGAGATTCGGTATGGGTACAATAAAGGATATTAATAGAGAGAGGGGAAAAATATATGTGACAAACATAAACCAAAGGATAAGATGGCTGATTCAAGAAATGCCTTCACGGTTATAACGTTGAATGTAAATGGATTAAACTCCCCAATTAAAAGATATAGATTCACAGAATGGATCAAAAGAAAAAAAATGAGCCATCAATATGTTGCATACAAGAGACTCATCTTAGCCACAGGGACACAAAGAAATTGAAAGTGAAAGGATGGAAAAAAATATTTCATGCAAGCTACAGCAAAAAGAAAGCAGGTGTAGCAATATTAATCTGAGATAAAATAGACTTTAAATGCAGGGATGTTTTGAGAGACAAAGAAGGCCACTACATACTAATACAAGGGGCAATTCAACAAGAAGAAATAACAATCATAAATGTCTATGCATCCAATCAAGGTGCCACAAAATACATGAGAGAAACACTGGAAAACTAAAGGAAGCAATTGATGCTTCCACAATAATTGTGGGAGACTTCAACACATCACTCTCTCCTATACACAGATCAACCAGACAGAAGACCAATAAGGAAATTGAAAACCTAAACAATCTGATAAATGAATTAGATTTAACAGACATATACAGAACACTACATCCCAAATCATCAGGATACACATACTTTTCTAGTGCTCACAGAACTTTCTCCAGAATAGATCATATGCTGGGACACAAAACAAGCCTCAGTAAATTTAAAAAGATTGAAATTATTCAAAGCACATTCTCTGACCACAATGGAATACAATTAGAAGTCAATAACCATCAGAGATAGAAAATTCACAAATACCTGGAGGTTAAACAACACACTCCTAAACAATCAGTGGGTTAAAGAAGAAATAGCAAGAGAAATTGCTAAATATATAGAGACAAATGAAAATGAGAACACAACATACCAAAACCTATGGGATGCAGCAAAAGCAGTGCTGAGGGGGAAATTTATAGCATTAAATGCATATATCAAAAAGGAAGAAAGAGCCAAAATCAAAGAACTAATGGATCAACTGAAGAAGCTAGAAAATGAACAGCAAACCAATCCTAAACCAAGTAGAAGAAAAGAAATAACAAGGATTAAAGCAGAAATAAGTGACATAGAGAACAAAAAAACAATAGAGAGAATAAATATCACCAAAAGTTGGTTCTTTGAGAAGATCAACAAGATTGACAAGCCCCTAGCTAGACTGACAAAATCAAAAAGAGAGAAGACCCATATAAACAAAATAATGAATGAAAAGGTGACATAACTGCAGATCCTGAAGAAATTAAAAAAATTATAAGAGGATACTATGAACAACTGTATGGCAACAAACTGGATAATGTAGAGGAAATGGACAATTTCCTGGAAACATATGAACAACCTAGACTGACCAGAGAAGAAATAGAAGACCTCAATCAACCCATCACAAGCAAAGAGATCAATCAGTCATCAAAAATCTTCCCACAAATAAATGCCCAGGGCCAGATGGCTTCACAGGGGAATTCTACCAAACTTTCCAGAAAGAACTGACACCAATCTTACTCAAACTCTTTCAAAACATTGAAGAAAATGGAACACTACCTAACTCATTTTATGAAGCTAACATTAATCTAATACCAAAACCAGGCAAAGATGCTACAAAAAAGGAAAACTACCGGCCAATCTACCTCATGAATATAGATGCAAAAATCCTCAATAGAGTACTTGCAAACTGAATCCAAAGACACATTAAAAAAATCATACACCATGACCAAGTGGGGTTCATTCCAGGCATGCAAGGATGGTTCAACATAAGAAAATCAATCAATGTATTACAACACATTAACAAGTCAAAAGGGAAAAATCAAATGATCATCTCAATAGATGCTGAAAACGGATTCGACAAAATCCAACATCCCTTTTTGATAAAAACACTTCAAAAGGTAGGAATTGAAGGAAACTTCCTCAACATGATAAAGAGCATATATGAAAAACCCACAGCCAGCATAGTACTCCATGGTGAGAGACTGAAAGCCTTCCCTCTAAGATCAGGAACAAGACAAGGATGCCCGCTGTCACCACTGTTATTCAACATTGTGCTGGAAGTGCTAGCCAGGGCAATCCAGCAAGACAAAGAAATAAAAGGCATCCAAATTGGAAAAGAAGAAGTAAAACTGTCATTCTTTGCAGATGATATGATCTTATATTTGGAAAACCCTGAGAAATCGATGATACAGCTACTAGAGCTAATAAACAAATTTAGCAAAGTAGTGGCATACAAGATTAATGCACATAAGTCAGTAATGTTTTTATATGCTAGAAATGAACAAACTGAAGAGACACTCAAGAAAAAGATACCATTTTCAATAGCAACTAAAAAAATCAAGTACCTAGGAATAAACTTAACCAAAGATATAAAAGACCTTTACAAAGAAAACTACATAAGTCTACTAAAAGAAATAGAAGTGGACCTTAAAAGATGGAAAAATATTCCATGTTAATGGGTAGGGAGGCTAAATGTCATTAAGATGTCAATTTTACCCAAACTCATCTACAGATTCAATGCAATCCCAATCAAAATTCCAACAACCTACTTTGCAGACTTGGAAAAGCTAGATATGAAATTTATTTGGAAAGGGAAGATGCCTCGAATTGCTAAAGACACTCTAAAAAAGAAAAACGAAGTGGGAGGACTTACACTCCCTGACTTTGAAGCTTATTATAAAGTCACAGTTGTAAAAAGAGCATGGTACTGGCACAAAGATAGACATATAGATCAATGGAATCGAATTGAGAATTCAGAGATAGACCCTCAGATCTATGGCCGACTGATCTTTGATAAGGCCCCCAAAGTCACTGAACTGAGTCATAATGGTCTTTTCAACAAATGGGGCTGGGAGAGTTGGATATTCATATCCAAAAGAATGAAACAGGACCCCTACCTCACACCCTACACAAAAATTAACTCAAAATGGACCAAAGATCTCAATATAAAAGAAAGTACCATAAAACTCCTAGAAGATAATGTAGGAAAACATCTTCAAGATCTTGTGTTAGGTGGCCACTTCCTAGACTTTATACCCAAAGCACAAGCAACAAAAGAAAAAATAGATAAATGGGAACTCCTCAAGCTTAGAAGTTTCTGCACCTCAAAATAATTTCTCAAAAAGGTAAAGAGGCAGCCAACTCAATGGGAAAAAATTTTTGGAAACCATGTATCTGACAAAAGACTGATATCTTGCATATATAAAGAAATCCTACAACTCAATGACAATAGTACAGACGGCCCAATTATAAAATGGGCAAAAGATATGAAAAGACAGTTCTCTGAAGAGGAAATACAAATGGCCAAGAAACACATGAAAAAATGTTCAGCTTCACTAGCTATTAGAGAGATGCAAATTAAGACCACAATGAGATACCATCTAACACCGATTAGAATGGCTGCCATTAAACAAACAGGAAACTACAAATGCTGGAGAGGATGTGGAGAAATTGGAACTCTTATTCATTGTTGGTGGGACTGTATAATGGTTCAGCCACTCTGGAAGTCAGTCTGGCAGTTCCTTAGAAAACTAGAAATAAAGATACCATTCAATCCAGCGATTGCACTTCTCAGTATATACCCGGAAGATCGGAAAGCAGTGACACGAACAGATATCTGCATGCCAATGTTCATAGCAGCATTATTCACAATTGCTAAGAGATGGAAACAACCCAAATGTCCTTCAACAGATGAGTGGATAAATAAAATGTGATATATACACACGATGGAATACTACATGGCAGTAAGAAGGAACGACCTCGTGAAACATATGACAACATGGATGAACCTTGAAGACATAATGCTGAGCGAAATAAGCCAGGCACAGAAAGAGAAATATTATATGCTACCACTAATGTGAACTTTGAAAAATGTAAATGTTAAGGATGTGGGACATGGGCTCCTCCACACTTCAGGTGCAGCTCCTCTCTGTGTTGATTTTTCCAAACATCCAAAGGGCCTCCACTGCCTCCTTCCCACGGTGATCTCATTTCCGAGGACAGTAGGAGGCCTACTCTTCCCCGGAGCAAAAATAGGAAGAAGGGGTGCAGAGAAAGAAGCCTAACAGACAGAAGTTTACCTGGGGAAGTCTCATGTACATGTCTTCTCTTTCTCATGTTGCACAGACGAAGATGTACTTTGGACATTGTAGATGCTCATCGTGTTTCTTAATTTGATTAGGATTTCCCTGTTCTGAGGGCCAGTTAAATTATGCTCAGGGTAAGATTTTATGCAAATCTTTTGTTTGGAGGTTTTAAGTTCACGTTTGCTCAAAAGAGAGTCAATTCATATTTTTATTGGTCAAACAGCCAATTTATCAACATGAAAACTTGGGAATTCAGTAGTTGAGCTGTTTGGAGGTCTGTTTCATTTTTCAAGAGTAATCTATCTTGACAGTTTCCTACCTTGGCACACGTTCATAATATGACATGTTTTATGTGTTTTGGTGTAATAATAATAACGTTGAACTTGGTTCAGCCTATGTGTAGTTAATGGACTGACTTTGTGGAAACCCTGTTTTTAATATTGTCAATTTGAAAGCTGTCTTGTTTCCCTATTGACGGATACTTGTAGGCTTACAGAACAACAGGAAAATTCTGTCATTCCCATAGGTTTTAACATACATGGGCAATTTATGTGGTGCGAATCAATAGTGAATTCAAACACACGGAAAAGAAAAAAGGATTTGACCTTGCTTCTCCAAGAAGTTGACAAACTGAGGATGGGAACACAAGGAGGTGGGAAATGAAGGTATGAATTCAGAAAGGAATGGGGAAATGCATACCTCTTCTGATGACAGCTTCAGAAAAAAATATTTCAGACATCTCCAGCATTTAACCAGGCAAAATTTGTTAATTTCGAAGGGCTTCTCATCGCCTCTTTTTTTTTGCATTTCCACTGAAGCATACCTGCTAATTGGACTCCTTCCTTTTAACTCTCTTCTCACATTGCTGTGATGAATTTTTATTTACAGGGGGCTGCAATAAGGATGGATGAATTTTGAAAGAGGCACAGATTGGTAACACTAAATCAGATAGGCTTTCTCCAATCGCTTGAACCCTGCCAATATCCCAAGAGAAAGATGAAAAATGAAAGAGGAACAAGGTACAATACTGCTTCCAAACAGAAGTTGCCTAACATTGCACAGCCAGGTGGGTGATTACGTGTTCATCCAATCGTCTCATGTGTGTTTGAAAGAAGTGGAAGGAGGCATGGCTGCCAGAAAGGACGAGGTCACTAAAACAAGCACGGAACAGCCACAGACACCAAGGAAATGAAAAAAGATGGACTTGGGGTGTCTTCTGGGCTCTGTTTGGAGAGGCAGTTGAGTAAGGGTGACAAGAAATAACTGATTATGGACGTGCATGGGTGGCTTCTGGGTGCTGGATCTGCCGGGACTTGGTTCTCTGATGACCCCAACTCCAGGAGCAGGAGACCTGGGCTCAGCTCAGCAACATGCAGACAGAGATTCTGCTACTTTTGCTGATCATGCTGTGGTAGGGGTGTGAGCTCTAGAGCGCATGCAGGACTGGAACCCTGATTTCCTTCTGTAATAAATCTCTCCATGACATCTCCAAGGTCAGCAGATAAATCTCTCCAAGCCCAGCAGAAATGAACTAAAAGAGCCGATAATTGAAGTTTCTGGAAAAGATGGGCTCAATTAACCTGGAACCTTTCCCAAGGGGTAGTTGAACCAGGTTTTGTGCAGAAGGGAAGAGACAGAGGATGGAGGATTTAAGATTGAGGCTCAAGACTGAGGTGCTGCTGCTACAAAGGGCTGGTGAGGTTCGAGCAATTTGTCATCAGGCAGGCATAGTAATGCAGTGAATTCTCATGATGTGGCTAGTTCTGCTGTATAAAGTTGTTACAAAGACTGAATTAGAGAATCCTGAACCACTAGCCCCCAGGGAACCCAGGGCATGGTTCCACTGCTCACAACATTTTTGTGAACCAATCAATAAATGACCTCCTTTCATCTGCATATCTGTTCAAGATGCCTGATTTAATGTATAATCACTAATACAATGTATATTACAGTGTGTACTTTATACAATGTACAATCACTATGTAATGTGTACTGTTGATTTACTAAAACTGAACCCATGACAAAGGACAGATACCGTATGATCTCACTGATACAAAATAATTAGAATAAGCAAAACTCTTAAAGTCAGAATCTAGAATATAAGTTACCAGGGGATGGGGTGGGGATAGAGAATGGGAAGTTAAGGTTTAAAGTGTACAGGCTTTCTATTTGTAATGATGGAAAAGTTTTCTTCATGGATGGTGGTGATGGTAGCACAACATTGTGAATGCAATTAACATCACTGAAATATATATCTGAGTGTGGTTAGGAGGGGCAATATTAGGTTGTATATATAGTAATACAGTACAAAATTTTAAAACAATCTATGGAACTGCACAACACAAACAGTGAATGCTAACTTAAACACCACAGGCTATAGTTAACAACTATACAAATAGGGTGATGAATGGCAATTATGTATTTTATGCACAATTGTTCTGTAAATCCACAAGTCCTCCAATAAAGCAAAAAAAAGGTAAAGGTCTGCAAAAAAAAAAAAAAAAGGCTCACAGTCAGAAGCTCTGTAATGCCTGAAAGAAGACTACATGACACACATATTTTTCTGTAAGGTGCATCGCAGCTGTCTTGAAATAAGCACCATGCTTGGGGCCATTTCGAAAAGCGGAATCTTCCATGGTAGCACAAAAAATGCAAAACCCATGGCACTAAATATATTGTGGAAAGAGCATTTGTTCACATGTGAGAGCCAAAATGAGAAGACAGAGCTTCTCCTTGGTTGACCTCAGCTGAGAACACGCATCATGATGACAGATTTTTCACTACCCTGCACGTGTCCATCAGTGACCAGGACAACTTGGGAGTCACAGATGAATCTTGGTGAGTAGGTAGACTCAAAATGTGGACTCCAAGAATAAAGAGGACCAACTGGTCTGGATGGTGGTGGTTGAGTGGGTGGTGCCAGGGGTTGCTTCTGACCTCATAGATGAAGTCTGATCTCATTCAGAGCTTGTCCTCTCTGCAGCTATTGCTGCCCCTTTACCTGGCAATGGAAACCTTGCTTGGTGCTGGCTCAGAGACCACACTGATGAGTCCTAAGTCAATAGGGCATTTTGGATCAGTTTGCCTCATGGTCTTTGCAGCTCCCTTCCCCTGGGAGGCACCGGGGGAGGGTCTGAAGCTTGCAGGCTTGTGGACAGCAGTGTCAGTGATCTGGGTTCTACTGTGCAGTCCCCTTTGCACCACACGTGTTGAAGTCCAACTGGGAGCTCAGCTGAGAACCTCATTGAAACAGCTAGTCAAGGTGGGTCCATGGGATTAAGTGGAATCCCTTCTGCCACCTGCTGATGCAGCTTTCACCAAGGATGGATGGAAGAGGGTGTCCATCTCAGGCTGGGGCTTGAAAGCTGGAAGATCTGGCCACCACAGAACCTCCCTGGCCCTCTTCTCCAAAAAGCGAGAGATAATAACAACAGCATCAACCCATGTGACTCTTGAGAAGACGAAATGAAACAACCCACATTCAGAGTTTGGCCCAGACCCAATACACTGAGCACACAGTTCATGGAAGCCCCTAACATTCCAAAAAAAAAAAAAAAAAAATTCTTGTTATGTCACCACATTGCACCAGGGCTCTGTCCTAAACAACAGTTCAACTAAGTTCAGCAAATGCATATGGTGCACCTATGCAGTCAACACCATTGTGATGTCACGTACCAGCCTGAGATGAAAGATCCCAGCCATGCCCACATCTGTAAGCATTGATAGCATTTCAGGTATTAGGAGCCATTGAAGACTCCCAGCCTGGCTTTGTGATTCAGCAAGTGGAGGAGGGCAAGGAGGGTGGGGAGGAGGCAGTTATGCAAGGAAACCTAATGGCAAAAGTTCAACAAAGTAGCTGCTTATAGGTGCCACAGTGGCTCTGAGGGGAGGCTATTGGTACAGTCCCGTGGCTCGGTGAAAGATACATCTTCAAGAGTAAGCAAGACCCTCTATCATGGAAGGAGATGATGGGAGTGCCTTGGACACAGGGAGTCCAGGCAGAGGAAGCAAGAAAAGATAAACAGGATATACTGACAAACACAGCAAGAGGTATACTCAATTTGAAATTTATGAGAAATGATGGGGACTCACGACTTAATGAAAATCCCCTCCCACCAAGATTTGCTGTCACCACCACTCTCCATCCTCCACCCTTTGAGTTTTTTTTAATTGATGTTCAATTCACATAAGATAAAATTAACTATTTTAAAGTCTACGATTCAGTGGCATTTAGTGCATTCACAATGTTGTACAACCATCACCTCTTTCTATGTTCAAATATTTCCATCACCTCAAAAGGAAATGCTGATCCATAAAGTAATCACTATCCATTCCCCTGCCCCAACCCCTAGCAACATCTAAAACTTCTTTTTGTTGCTATGGATTTGCCTATTCTGGACATTTAATATAAACAGAATTATTGAAAGCATAATGTTTTCAAGGTTCATCCATGTAGCATGAATCAGAACTCATTCCTTTTTATGCATGACTAATATTCCATTTTATGGATATACTGCATTTGTCTTATCCATTCATCAGCAGATTAACATTTTTATTGTTTCTATTTTTTTTAAATTTTTGGCCATTATAGATAATGCTGCTCTGAATGTTCATGTGCAACTTTTTGTTTTCAACTTTTGGTGTCAAATTAACTTTTTTCCACCATGTCTCCTTGAAGCCCATTTCCCACTGACGAGGTTCAGTCCAGGTTTCACACATTTCACAGTGAAAGGCAAAGTTCTGACCGAGATTCTCATTTTGGGAACAGGATCTGGGAGGATCAGAAGCAAAGTGCATGGAGAGAGGGTCAGTAGAAGGTAATGGGGGTTGTTCAAGGTCAACATCAAAGATGCTATGCAGCTTACGAATATGACATTTTGGAAGGCAACATAATCTCATTTTCCCATTCACCCAAATTCCCCTAGAAGCAGGGTGGGTAGTTGGCAGGCTGAGGATGGGGGACTGGCTGGCTTGTGGCAAGAACTTTGTCTACACATGAAGATGAAGACCAGGATGGGTATTCCATGGTTAAAAACTTCCAGAGTTGCAACTGTTTTCAGCACAGGCACTGAAAGGAGTTACTAAGAGGCCATTCAGCTCTTGGGCTTATCGGTAGTCTTGACCAGGCACCCTGTCTTGTCTATACAGCAAGAAGTCCCACCAGCCCAGGGGCACTTGGTTGATGCTCTGTAACCATCCTCTGGCTGTTGGGAATTTTTCCAAGCTTTTGAATCCACCAGAGGTGGATAAAAACTCCACAGCTATGACTTGTGGCAAGTACTGAATCTTTGCATCTGCTTCTTATGGTGTGTCTACCTCTTTAAGGCCAAACTCTTCTCACTGGTAGAAATCTACATGTTTATAGAAGCCCCCTGCCCTAATTTTGTTCTTTCTAAATAGCAGGGGGTTTAGCAAACAGCTAGTCTCATTCCATTGTTTTTTGCAGATTGTTTATAAAATGAGAAGCATAGATGAAGTTAGACTTTTTCAGGGTAACTGGGGTGAGGGGCTGCTAAGAGCTCAGCCTAGTTGTAGGCCAGTGGGTCTGTGGAGCATCCAATTGGAGAAGGACAGAGTCACCATGTAAAATGACAGCATCTTAAAGACCCCATGCCTTTGGGAAGCCCAGAAGGGAGAGGAATATCCAAGCTGGTTATCTCAAAATGACAACAATTACTTTGGCAATAATAACTGTTCCGGTTTGCCAAAGCTGACAAAATGCAATATACCAGAAATGAACTGACTTTTAACAATGGGGATTTATTTGCTTACAGATTTACAGTTCTAAGGTCATGAAAATGTCCCAATTAAGGCATTAACAGGATGATACCTTCTCTGAAGACTGGTTACCCCAAACTTGGGCTCCTCTGTCACATGGGAAGGCACATGGCAACTTCCATGGGTCCTTCTCCCTGGGTTTCATTGCTTCAGCTTTTGCTTCTCCATCTGTGGCTTTTTCTCTCAACTTCTGTGGGTGTTTCTCTATGAGCTTCTGTTAATTTTCTCTCTTTGCTTCTCTGTGATTTATCCTCTTATAAAGGACTCCAGTAAAGGATTAAGACCCACCTTGAATGAAGTGAGTCACGTCTCAATGGAAACAACCTAATCAAAAGGTCCCACACACAATAGGTCTACACTCACAGGAGTGTATTAAAAGGACATGGCCTTTTCTGGGATATATAGCAGCTTCGAACAACCTCAACAACTATAGTGGGATGACTTTCCTTTCTGTTATTAATTGAATCCTCTGCCCCACAAAGACAGGGGTTCACACTTGAACCCCTGATCTTTGGATCTGAACCCACTGGTAAATAGGACTTTTAAAGACCCTAGAAGAAGAGGTCAACTTGAGTCATGGTGGGCCTTAATCCAATAACACTAGATTACATAGGAGAGAGTAGGAGGTAGAAGGAGAGAGGCAGCTTGTGATGGAGATGGAGACTGAGTTACAAATGGTGGCAAGTCATTGCCAGAACACTTCAGCCTGGAGAGAAAGCATGGTCCTGCCGCCATCTTGATTTTGGACTTCCAGACTCCAAAGCCAAGAGTCCACACACTTGCACTGTTTAAATTGACCAGAATGTGGTATCTGCTCCAGCAGCCCTGAAATCTAAGGCAGTTCCTCTCCACTGAATGCTTTCTAACTCCAGAGTACGTTAGGGAATTGCACGATTTTCTCTGTGAATACAAGTGGTCCTCCCACTCTCCCACATCATCTCTTTGCTTTTATAATAAATTGGCATTCAAGAAAAGGAAGAGCACTTATCCTCGCTATAGTGGAAATCATTATGTGTTTGTTGGGTAAATGCATTTGTCCTTTTTTGGAATTTCAGGTGACTCTTTCTGTGGAGAAGATGTCTGTCAATAAATGTTTAGGTGTTCCTTGGGGTACCTGCCTTCAGAACTTTTCAGTAAAAAATTATACGAAGATATTTTTATTTACCCTTGCAGTACAAATCAGATACAGTATGATATAAATCAGTGATTCATGCCTGAAGAGTGTGTTGTGACAGGCAAAGAGTTAACAGGCAGAAGCATTTCAACTCAAGCCCACACCAGATCCAGCATTCCTGACATTCCACACTTTAAAAAGACCAAGTTTTATTTCGTATAAACTGTTTATATTTTGGTGAGATTGATGCCGTTAATATTAGCTTTCAAAATGACCGATTAGCATCACCAGTTAATCAGGGCTATTAGCATGTAAATATCTGTAATTCGATCACCAGAGTAATTTCTTTTCCAATAATGCAATTTACAAATGCAAGCGATGAAGCAATTAGCTTATATCTCCATAGATTAGGACTCCTCCCAGCTCTCCCTGGGGCTTTCTCCTGCAGATAACCCCGGGTAATTAGAGGCTGTACCTCCCCATGCAACAACTTGGGAAGCTCCAAAGCATCTGGCTTCCCTGTCAGCTACCCCGAACCCTACATGGGTTCCGAGTAGACCTTGGGAAATGAAAACTCCTCAAAAGTTCTCTGTTATGGCAAGACCCTGACACACAAGCCCATGTATGATTCTTATCAGCTCACACACTAAAACTTGACCTCCCTGAATTCCTTCTTGCAGTTGTAAGTGGGGAAATAACGAGGAATACTGCACATTGATGTAAAGTGGAAAAAAAGAAGGAAAACAAAATTCCAGAGAAGTGGCATCTCCTCTGATGAAAATAGGAGCTGGAGTTCACCAAACTGTATAATTACGATGGGTAGAGTTTTGTGCATGCAAGGTTGGCATCAGGGAAAATCTTAACCAAGGGGTGGGGGAGCTGATGATATCAAGCAATGGAAAGGAAATGGGAAGGGAAAAAAAAACAGTGCTTTCATCTTTTGCTAGTGAGAGAGTCACTTTGTATAACCACATTGGAAAACTTCCTGGTACCAAAGATGCTTGCAACCTATGACCCACAAATTCCCTTCCTCGGTGTGTCAGATTTGAGTGTCTCATGCACTGAGATAGGTGCTGGATGGCCCCAGCATCTTTTCCCACAATGCCCCAAAATGGGGAAACATAATTGCTTGTCCATGCTAAAGTGAATGACAACACTGATGTGCCTTCGTATGGTGGAATACAATGTATCAAGAATGGAGAATGAGCTATTGCTACATGTAGCAAGGTGGATACAGTGACAATGACTATTGACTTTCAAAGACCTAAGAAGCCAGACACAAAAGACTGCCCATAACCCTTAAAACAAAGACCAGGATTGTGCAAATGGATCTACAGTGATGCAGGTGAGAACAGAGGTTTTTATGGGGTGGGGGCCCTTCCTGGGAGAAGGAGGGAGACAGTATTTTTGAGTGCAGATCATGTTCAATTTCCTAATCTGGGTGATATTTACAGCAGGGTACACAAATGTAAAAATTCATTGAGTTGTTAACATTCATTTATAGGTATCAAGCTCCAATTTTAAAAAAAATGAGTTACATCTTTACACCCATCATATAGGAAAAAAGTTTAGAAAGTTGGAGGAAAGAAAATAAAAGCTGAGACATCAGTGTCCAAACAGTTTTGGTCTTTAAAGCCTTTACCTGAAGATCTTCCTGGAGGAGAAGGAAAGTTCTGCTCCTTTTGGATTTATGATCTTCTCCTTTTAGAAAAAAAATGAGCAGATGCTATTAACATTATAAATGTCGGAAGAATTGAGAAAGTCAACATCGGGAGTTGGAGGACCCTTTCGTAAAGAAAAGGATCGACTGTCTAAACAGCAGGAAAAGCAGAAAGAAAAATTTACCCTCCTTCTGCATTTTGAGTAAAATGCACACTCCGCAGGACTGTTTTGGGGGTATGGCCACGTCGTTTAAACAGCATTTTTAACAGTCTGATTTTTATTTATACTTCACTGACTTTGAAGTATTCGGTGTGATCCACAAAACCCCTGGAAGATAACATGATTGCCCCTAACTTCCTTTCTAAAATGTCTTGGGTCTAAGTATTGGGGCTAAGTACGTGGGACAAAGAACTTGCCATGAGCTTTGTTGACAGTTTCCAAAATCTGGCGCTGCACAGTGACTGTGGTCATATGGTATGCTGGGGAGGGGGACTTGACCCCAGATTCATGTGTCCGAGCCCACAGATGGCCTGCCAACTGAGCCTCAGATGATTGACCCCATATCACAAGACCACAGGCTCAAAGCTTTTCCACCCCAAAGGCTCATTGCCCAGAGCAGGGGCAAATGTGCCAGTAAGGGACCCTGCAGTGTGTCCTTGGCTGTTTAGGAAGCATCAGCTCCCCAGATGGCACAGCTGCCTTTACAGGATTGTTACGGTGCCCGCGAGTTAAGGTACGAGACGGTCAAATGGAATTTAAAAGAGCCTTTATTAGTCAGCTAGCTGGCGGCTGCTGCCTGTCACTCCACACAGGGAGTTCAGTAAGCAGCAGCCACTCAAATGGAGATTGTTTGAGACTTATATAGGCAGAAATCACATCCTAAAAATGCAAGCAAGCTACTTTGACAAAAGCAGAGTTGGCGGTTAATTAATGGGTGCTTAAGATCTTTAGCAACCTTGAGAAATTTTCTCAAGGCTGGTGCAATGGTTAATTATTGGAATGGTTATGCCTGGGTAATGCATACATCCACAAGTCTCACTCCCTAAAATGGCACAGTTTCACTCCCTTCTTCTCAGGGCTTTAATGTTTACTTTGCAGTCATTACCGGTTGAGGGGGAAGGGGACTCTCTTGTTATAGATTAAGGGGAGGGAGCCCACTTCATTCCCCACTGGTTTTTAGGAAGAATCAAATCATTGTTTCTTCTGAGGGTAAGAATTGATATTGGTATTGGGACTGCAAAACCATAAGCTTCACGCTTTGAATACATCATTGGACAAATTTAACTAAACTGTTTATGACACAGGGGCCTATGATTAAGGCTAACATGATAAGAGCCAGGGGTCTGGCAACTGCTGATATTAAGGTAGTTAACCACAGAGACTGAGAAAATATACTTTCAAACCAATTTGCCTCCTTTTTCCTTTGCTCTTCTCTAGCCTGTATTCTCTTTCGGAGTTGGCTTAAACTTTCTTTAATTACACCTGAGTAGTTAGTATAAAAACAGCATGCTTCCCCCAAGGCTAAACAAAGCCCTCCCTGCTTTAAGAATACAAGGTCGAGTCCCCTCCGATTCTGGAGCACTACTTCTGCTAATGAGCTTAAGGACTCCTCAAATTTAGTAACGCTCTCTTCTAAGGTTTTTAGATCCTGGTCGATCTGAATACTAAGGCTTTTAAAATTTTGGTCCCCTGTGACAAGTGCTGTGGTTCCTACTGTGGTTGTCCCAGCTACCCCAAGTCCCAGGAGCACTGGCACTAGTATTGGTCCTCCTCGCTTGACTCATTTGAGGTTAGTTAGCCTGAAGTGCTCCCTACCTCCCTCACCAGAGTAGTAATATACTTGGGGAAGGACATGGGTGAGAATGCACAGTCCTGGAGCCTTAGGTTGCATGAGGGTGGGGGGGGGGGGGTATAAACACGGCGTTAACCCCATTGTACAGGCAAACCATGTTCCTTTGGGCGCTACTAAGTAGTGTTTGGTATGACCTGCCGGACTGTTGCTAAAAATGGTTACAGAGGTGCAAGAATTAACGTAAGGAGAAGTAGATAGAGGGAATTGAGGGGACTGGAAGCATGTTCCTTGTCCTTGAAAGTCACCTAAAGTAAGCTTAGGGGTAGTGCCCCAGGGACAATAGTGTGAATTTTGGTGAATATTTGATAGGGAGATATTTTGAATGTCATTGTTAGTTACTCCTATACTCCAGTTAGCTCCCAGGCCTGTATAATAGGGTGGTTCGGGGTTTAGACATAGCCAGCAATCTTCAGTTAAGTTGGGGGAAGTTTGGTTTAAGAATTTAAACATGAGTTTAAGTATATTGAATAGAGACTCTTGTCAGGAGTTTGGAGGTGGAGGGAGGGGAGTTGCTTTTGGAGATAAGGGGTGGCTTTTTATGGTGGAGTAAGGATGGGTAAGTGGGAAAGGAGTAGTTGTTACAGGTATTTTGATGTCGATGGGGTCCAGGGGGCCTATTGGATTTAAGGGCTTAGGAATTTTCCTTTTTTGAATAGTGAATAACACTCCGGGGTCATATCCTGATACATATAGGCACAATCCCAAGTTTTTCCCCCCAACCACTGGGAATCTTCCCAATACTGTTGTGGTTCAACAGTAACAGGGTTACAGTTCCCAATTATACAGTTTTTAAAAGGAGCTTCTGGCCTTATCTCCCTGGTGACCTTTAATAAATGATCTACATTTTTCCATGGGGCTATGGTTTCACAACCCCAACTATAACAGAAATAATCATCCTCTCCCCCACACTTTGAGGCATTTCTTTGCGGACAGATGTAATGTTGACTATGCCATAGCCCTCATTCCAGTTCTAATTTACTACAACTGAAACCCCTAAGCTCTACCCTTTCCCCTCTCAAATAGGTATTTACAGCTTCTGATAGATTCCAGAGTCTCCCAAAGAGTTTACATAGGTCAAAAACAAATTTAGGGCTGCCAGGGGTGCTAATCTGGCTGACCACTGTTCCATCAATGGTGCGAGTTAACTGCCACATACAATTAGTGGCTTGATGGGGGTTCTCGGCGGCTAGCATTGTTACTAGAGTCAGCATAATGGCATAAGTCGCTGCAGCCGAAGTTTTAGGGGATCTGATGTATTTTGTATGGACCATTCTGCGTTCTGGTTGGAGTCTGCCTTTTTAATTTGTGAGTGATGTATCCAAAATCTTTTACCTGTGACTTTCACGGCGGTCAGTGTACTTAGAATCACCTGATAAGGCCCAGCCCAGCGTGCCTCGGGGGAGAAGGGATTCCTTTTCCTGATCCACACTAAATCACCAGGTTCAGCAGTAGGGGTTTCTTCTTCCGCAGTATCAGGTTTCGGACGGTGGGTGCAGACAACGTGATGGATGTTTCTGAAGCTGTAGTGTAAAGCCTGCAAGGACTTGAAAAGTTCAGAGTTAGACAGGGAGGCAAGCTGCTCCTCCCCTAACTTGGGGAGGAGCGGGGGTGGCCTGCCGAACATGGCTTCATATGGAGTAATACCTTTTACATAAGGAGTACACCTAGCTTTAAGTAAAGCAAATGGAAGGAGACTCACCCAGTTTCTGCCAGTCTCCAATTTAAGTTTGGTGAGGGTTACCTTAAGTGTCCGATTCATTCTTTCTACCTGTCCTGAGCTTTGCGTTCGGTAGATGCAGTGTAGCTTCCCCCCGGTACTGGCATAAAGAGGGTGGGCTATTTCGGCAAACCCAAGGATCCATAGCCGGCAATACCCAACCGCTCCTAAAAACTCCCTGACTTGCCACTTTGTCCGGGGTGCTGGAATTTGGAGAATGGCTTGAATACGTTTATCAGACAATGTTCTCTTTCCTTCAATTATATTATACCCAAGATAAGAGGCTTGTGAAACGCAAAGCTGTGCCTTCTTTGCTGACACCCGGTATCCTAACAGCCCGAGGGTTTTCAACAACTCCTCTGTTGCTTTCTGGCACTCTTTGGGAGATTCTGCTGCAAGGAGGATGTCATCCACATATTGGAGGACAGTAACTTCGGGGTGTTTTTCTCGGAATTCCAGTAGGTCCCGGCTTAGGGCCTCGTCAAAAAGAGTGGGGGAGTTTTTAAAACCCTGGGCAGTCTAGTCCAAGTTAATTGTCCTGAATCCCCTACTTTGGGGTCTGTCCACTCAAAGGTGAAGAGGGGCTGGCTGACGGGGGCCAGGGGTAGTGAGAAGAAAGCATCTTTTAGGTCTAGTACGGTATACACTTTTCGATCGGGGGGGAGTAGACTGAGCAGGGTATATGGGTTAGGGACCGTTGGATGGATGGTTTTGACTCTTTTCTTGACCTCTTGTAGGTCTTGTACTGGCCTGAAGTCCTCAGTCCCTGGTTTCTGGATGGGTAGGAGCAGGGTATTCCAAGGGGACTTGCAGGGCACAAGGATCCCTGCTTCCCTTAGTCTCCTAATACGGACAGCTGTTCCTTTCTTAGCTCAGTAGCTCATTGGGTACTGCCGGACCCAGACAGGTGTGGCACTGCTTAGGAGCTGAACAATGATAGGGGGTTGGTGGCCAGCCAGCCCTGGGGGGTTCGTCTCTGCCCACACCTCCAGTATTTCTTTCTGCCACTTCACTAAGAGTTCAGCATTTTGTTTATTAGTATCCTCCCTGGCTAGGAGGAGGTACTCTTCTGACAGAGGGCAGGTAATTAAGATGGAACTTGGTTGCTTTGGGAAGTTTACTTCTGGCCCTTCAACTCGGAAGGAGATGGTTGCTTGCAGTTTGTGGAGCAAGTCACGGCCAACTAGAGGGTAGGGGCATTCAGGCATAACTAAGAAAGAGTGGGTAATGGTTTTCACCCCTAAGTTACTTATTCGGGCCTGTGTCCATGGATAGGACTTGATTCCTCCAGTGGCCCCCTGGATCGGGGTCCATTTTTGTGATAAAGGGCCTTCTGCTTCTTGGAGTACGGAGAAAGTCACCTCAGTGTCCACTAAAAAGTCAATGTTTCAGCCCCCTACTCTAAGAGTGACCCTGGGCTCCTGGGGGCCAAGGGCGGAGCCCCGGCCTCATCAATCTTCCTTCTCGAGGAGAACCTTTGGTGGCCCTGGGTAGGATTTCTTTGGGCACTCGATTTCTTTGGGCATTCGTTCTTCCAATGCCCCTGTTCCTTACAGAAAGCACACTGGTTTTGGCCTAGAGAGGGCCCCTTTCACCCTCCTCTCCCTCCAGACAGCCTATTTCCTCCCCAAGACTTTCTTCCGAAATTCTGACCCCCTCCTTGGTTTTTATTCCGCGTTTGGTTTTCACTCATAGCAAGTAAAACCTTTGCCATTTTTTTGTTTAAGTCTTCAGAACTTTCTCTATTATTGAAAACTTGTTGAGCAACCTCCACCAACTCGCTCAGTACTTTTCCCTCAAAGCCTTCTAATTTTTGTAACTTTTTTTCTTATATCTGGGGCCGACTGGGTGACGAAGGCAATATTAATTGCTCGCCTGTTCTTTGACACCTCCGAATCTATAGGGGTATATAACCAGTAAGCCTCCTGGAGGTGCTCTAGAAAAGTGGCGGGGGACTCAGTGGCCCCCTGAGTCACCTCAGTTACCTTGGACATATTTGTAGGCCTCCGCACTGCTGCTCAGAGAGCCCCCATTAGAGTCTGGCGGTACTGTTCGAGAGCCCCCTTACCTTGGTCAGTGTTAGGGTCCCACCAGGGTTGGGTGAAGGGAAAAGCAGCCTCGAGGTGGTCTACTTCCATGGTCAGCAGACCGTCTGGCCCCATGACTAATTTTTGTCCCTGGGCACAGATTCTTTCTCTTTCCTCTGATGTAAAAAGGGTCTGCAGAAGTTGTTGACAGTCGTCCCATGTGGGCTGATGGGTAAAGAAAATGGATTCTAACAAAGAGATTAGTCCTTGTGGGTTTTGAGAGAAAGAGGGGTTTTGATTTTTCCAATTGTACAGGTCGCTGGTGGAAAAAGGAGCATAGACCATAAAGGGTTTTGGGTTTTCAGGTGGGCCTTGAATGACTTGTCTCAGGGGTAACTGAGCAGGGACAAAGACCTGACCCAGCGGTCCATATGAACTCCCGGAAAGGGTGTGTGGGGGGGGCTGGAGAGAGTTGTCGGGGGCGTGGTAGAATCCGGAGTAGGAATGAGGGGTCCTTCTGTACTTAGGGTAGGGGGACCCGAACTGGAAGCAGAGGGTCCTGGGCTGGAGGCGGAGGGCCCTGAGCTGGAGGCGGAGAGCTCCGGGCCGGAGGAGGAGGGCCCCGAGCTAGAAGCAGAGGGTCCCAGGCCGGAGGCGGAGGGCCCCAGGCCAGAGGTGGAGGGACCTACGGAATACGGTGAGGGCCGTGACAAGGGGGGACTTTTCTGTGGGGAGTCAAGGACTGGGGGCCTTTTGGGTGGCCCCTTTAGAACAAGCACATTTCGCGCTTTAGACAATTTCGGTGGTGAGCAGTTTTTAAGCCATTTGGGGCGGTCAGCGAGGATGTTGATCCAGGTTTCAATATAGGGAATCTGATCTGGATGTCCTGGTCTTCTATAAATTACTCTTTGAACCTGAGAAGCAATCGGCAAATTTAGGGTGCCCTTGGGGGGCCAATTAGAGACTGGAAAAGTTGGCCATTCATGCTCACAAAGGGCCTTAAGAGTTTCTGGGTTGACCGTGGCACCCAACCCAGCAGCTCGTAGGCGGAAGTCCTGAAAATGTTTTAAGAAACACTGCAACGGAGAACAAGCGGAAGCAGATGGAGACTGACCCTATGGAACTGACGGTTGACAAAACAGAAACAGAACAGAACAAAGACACTAACAACAAAACACAAAACAGAGACTAGGTCTGCACTAAGAGACCAATTCCAAACCTGTACTAGAACCTAAAACCTGAGGCCACTGGCCACCGTCGTGGTCCAAGGCCGGGTCTCGGAGTTATGGCTGCGTCCAGCCCTCCTAAAGACCCTAAAGGGGTACCCCACCAGACCAGATTAGAGATCTCTTACTGTTGTGGGCCCATGTCCAGATGGCTCCAGAGGCAGATTTTCGAATCTTGAGGCCCGACCACTCGGTTCTCCGCTGGGGCTGAGGAATGTCTCTCATGCGTGCCCCCCTGGGGGAGGACCGGTAGTCGGAACTTGTCTTGACTGATAAGCCTCGGAATACGCCGAGGAGAAAAATCTCACTGGGGCCTCCAAATGTTACAGTGCCCGCGAGTTAAGGTACCAGACGGCCAAACGGAATTTAAAAGAGCCTTTATTAGTCAGCTAGCTGGCGGCTACTGCCTGTCACTCCGCGCAGGGAGTTCAGTGAGCAGCCCCCGCCTGGAGAGTGCTTGAGACTTATATAGGCAGAAATCACATCCTGAAAATGCAAGCAAGCTACTTTGACAAAAGCAGAGTTGACGGCTAATTAATGGGTGCTTAAGATCTTTAGCAACCTTGAGAAATTTTCTCAAGGCTGGTGCAATGGTTAATTATTGGAATGGTTACGCCTGGGTAATGCATACATCAGCAAGTCTTACTCCCTAAAACGGCACAGTTTCACTCCCTAAAACAGCACAGTTTCACTCCCTTCCTCTCAGGGCTTTAACGTTTACTTTGCAGTCATTACCGGTTGAGGGGGAAGGGGACTCTCTTGTTACAGATTAAGGGGAGGGAGCCCACTTCAATCTGTTGCTACATGCAATCTTTTTTTTTTTTTTTTTTTGTTTTGGATGTCCTCTTTTATTTTTATCATTATTCGTTTTTCTCTTTTGGAGTAATGAAAAGATTCAAACTTTGTGGTGATGAATGCACAACTATATAATGATAACTGTGAACAACTGATTGTAGACTTTGGATGATTATATGGTATGTGAATATATCTCAGTAAAATTGAATTAAAAATGTGTGTCCTAGTTTGGGAAAATATTTGTGTTACTTTGATAATTTCTTCTCGATATTTTTCTATTAATCAAATTTCTAGTAGTTAGATTGGACCTCCTGGCAGATTATCTGATTTATAAGGTTTTTAACATATTACTTCCTTAAATTTATCTTCCAGTTCTTTTACTAATTGAATTTATTTCTGCTGTCACCCATCAAAATGTTAAGTTCCATGGGGGCAAGAATTAGTCTGTCTCATCATCACTGTGTTTCCCCAGTAACATAATACAGTAGGCAGTTAGCAAGTATTTGTTGAGTGAGTACATTTTTTTTCTTTTTTTTCATTTCTAAGAGGTCCTTCCTATTTTCTGGCTGTTCCTTTATAAAGCGTGCCATTCTTATTGCAGAGTTGTAATATTATCTCCTATCTTTCTGACGATATTATTTGAAGGCTTTTAAAATTTCCTTTTGCTCCCTTTGTTTCCTTTGTTTCCCCTGAGTTCTTTTTCCTCTGGTGGTTGTTGCAGCCTCTTTCATGTTGGCATCTTTCTAAAATGTGTCTCCTCCTAGGCTGTCCACTCATGTTTACAGGCCAAACCCTAAAATGCTGACAGGAAGCTCTGGATGTGCAGGTGGAGCTGGTTGTCTTCATGAATCAGGCCCCATGTCAAAGACCTCCGAGTGTCAGTATCTGTAGGTCTCCTCCTGGGTGGGTCTCTTCCCTAAAAAGAGATCCTCCAGTCTAGGGTGCTGGGGGCTGAATGTAATCCTCCTGGAGTAATGATGGTACCTCCACTGCCATCAGCTGTGTCGGGGACCGCTCTGGCCCACCCTCAGCAGAGAGCAGACTTCTGGAGTTCTGCAAGGATGGGAGAGTAAAATGGATGATGGGGGCTGGGAGTGGATCTCAGGGCTCCCTAGACACAGTCCCAGCTGGTCTTCCTGTTTTCAGATCCTCTGGCACCCCCACCTGGAGAGAGTACTTCCTCCTCCACTCCACTCGGGTTCTGCCGTGCATGTCCTCTTGCTCAGCATCACCTTCCCTGCTTGTAGATGCTGCTTGGTCATCAGCTCTACAGCTTCCAAAATTTTGTTGACCTTTCCTGTCTACTATCATCTCTGTTCCCATTCTTTGCCTTTTTGACTTCCTACTATTTTTTACTCCTTTATTGTCATTTTATTAGGGTTTCCAGAGGCAGTGGAGATAAACAGAGTTCTACCCACCTTATTTAAGTGGTAGCCATTTATTACTTTAATAACCCCAAGGTAAGAACTGTATGGTTTCGTGCTAAGTGATGGGTCAGTCACCTTACCCAGAATGAAAAGACAGGTTCACATCCTGAAGGAGCAAACAGTCCTTCAGAAGAGTTACTCTGAAATGAGTGTGAGGAACCAGCTCTGGAAGTCAGAAGTTGAATATCACTTCCTTGTTTCCTTGTCCTCAGCTGGGTTCTGCCATCCTTCACCGGAGGATGGCCAATGGCATCCGGAAAACCTCTGCTAGCTAGAAAGGCAGCCGGCGTCTGCTCCAAAGCTCTGGCCTCAAAATGGCTTTCTCCCAGGATGTTCCTCTCCAGCAAGCTTGCTCCTTTTCAAAACATCACTCACAACTGCACTCCCCCTGAGGTCCACTTTTGGCCCTGCTGCTTATAATTAATAAAAACTCAAACCAATCAGCATCTTCTTTAGTATTCAGTTCCTGTATTTTAAAAACAGGGCATACCCTACTTGTCCCATTTTCCTTTATGGGGGTGTTTTGGGGATCAAAAGGGCTAACAGATTTGAAAGTACCTTACTAATTGCAAAGAGGGCTAATAAAAGGCTTTATTAGAAATGATTACTAATTAATAAAAAGTAATTAATAAATGAAATTATTAATAAATCAAGAACTTAGAAAAAACAAAAGCAGATAACATGGAGAGGCCAATATATATTCTCAGATTTTCTTTCTTAAGATTTTTTTTCATCCATCTCTGTCTCCTAACAGGCACGCCTGGAGAAAATCATCATTCTCCTCTCTTTTGTCTAACATTTCTCTTGGGTAACTAGGTTCCTGGATTTCCTCTGGTTGTGTTTCTGCTCCCAAACTCCCTCTGAACTTCTTGAGTTCCAGCCTGCACCTGCAACGCTCTCGAAGCCAGTGTGCAAGCAGCCCACCTTCTGTCCTCTCTTCCCTCAGCCCTCCAGTCTTCCTACTGGTCCCAACATTGGAAGGTCAGTTTCCCGAGGGCAGGGGTTCTCTGTCAGCGAGCTTCCATCACAGCTCCAGGGCAAGGCCATGTGCGCCAATCCTGGCCAAGACACTCTGAGGCGCATCTGGTAGGAGTTTGGAAGAGGTTTCCTCCATATTGAAAAGTGATGCATAAGAGCAAACATCTCTCTTGGTCATTATATGTGATGATGGTGACAGAGAGGGCAGGAACATCTGCAGTCATCTTGCAGCTGAAGATGGCAAAGCAGAGAGAGCAAAAGTGCCCCTGAACTGCTGAAACAGCGTCCCCCAGGCTCTTCATACCTGATGCAAGACAGCCTGCTGGGCGAAGCCACCTGGAGTTTATCATTCTCTTCCTTGCAGTCCTGTGCATCCTAACTGATATCTTTTTCCTCCCAGTATTTCATCTTTTCTCTCCAGAAGCTCCTCCAGACCCAGCCATGACCTTTCACCCACCTAATCAATTTTATGCTCTCTGCAAACACTGGCTAGGTTGTTGCTTTCTACCCAATGGGTGTTCAATAATAAATGCAACTGAAAGATTAATAAAAAAAAGAACCCAGGAGTCTTGTTCTTCATATTGTACCCCAGTTCTGATGCCCTTGTCCAGATGTCGCTCTCTACTTGTAAGTAGAAGAAATGTCATGCTGTAGCAAAGTGTCCTTGCTATTCATTTCCAGAGCTGGAAAAATAAATTTCCATTCCCAGCTGAGGATCATGACAAATTTTCTAACAAGTTCTTAAGCTATTTTTCCTCTCAGTACAAAAACTCTAAAAACATAAAGTACTGCTCAGATAATTAAACAATTTTGGGGGGCTCCTGGGATTTTCTGTATGGCAAGATGGAAATAAGTGGTAGGATAGTGAAAAACGAGTGATGCTTTTTATTTTTTTTAATTGAGTAACTCTGTATGTTAAACTGAAGAAACAAAACCCAGCCCCCAAAGCTTCTGCACTTAAAAGTTTGTTTCACATTGAAATCTGTACTGGGTTTTAGTCAGGTATTTAAGTGATTTTAGATATGTTCTAGGGACACCATTTATGGACAACTCCTTAGACTTTAATGCAATCTTTCAAATCACAATGCCGTTGCAAAAATCAAAAGAACTTTGCACTCTCTTGCTTCAGAGAAAGAAAATGTTAAGTGCTATATACATGAAGGAATAAAAGTGTCACAATTAAAATCCACCCTTTCAAAGTAAAAAAAAAAAAAAAAGAAACCTTGAATGATTGCCTAGCGCATAACTGCTATGATGTAGTTATTCCATAAACTGCAGAGCTGGGAAAATGGTGCAAGTTTTCTCCATTTACTGCATCACCCTAATAAACCATAAGAGCTTCTAGAAAAGCAATTCCTGGGACCCAGCCCGCTATTCCACATCCATCCACCCCTTTGCACTTGACCAAGAATAATGCTTTGGTGTTTAAAACTCAAACATTCCCCAGCACAAGTAAAGAATACTGGAAGTTACGATGATATTTTTTAAGCTAACAAACACACGGAAAGAAATCGCTTTTGTGGTGTACTGGAGCAAAAGCTCAAAGAAGGCCAAGCCCAGCCAAGAACGTTTTGCGTGGCTCTGTTGTGGCGGGTGGTTTAAAAATTTAAACAGTCCGGTGTGGATTTGGAGGGGATTGTAATCAGATGCATTCCATTCAACAAATATTTCTCAAGCGCCTGATGCATCCCAGGCAGGCTTTTAGTGAACAAAAACAATGGTAGTGCCTAGTAGCTCCAAGCCTAGTGGAGCTATGCTGGGGGATGTCTCAAGCAAGGAAGATGAAAAAAAAAAAATAGAGTAGTCTTTGCTCCATGGTGACAGGGTAAAGGAAGTGGGAACAGCCAGGTGTGGGATGCTTTTGCTTCCCACCACCTGTAGTGTGACGCCAATAGCACATGCCATCTTCCACTACAGAAAGGGGCAACATGAGTGGACCCCAGCAGGAACACACTGGCTCCTGCAGCTGTCTGCAGGCCTGGGCACCTAGAAGGTCCCAGCTACTATGAGTCCACGGGGACCGGGCTGGTAACTCCCCATTTTCAGACCGGCTAACATCGATGCTCTCTTTCTGTCCCCACCCCTGCCCAGATGGAGGCCATATCTGAGATGTTACCTCAAAGTGCCAATTCTGTGTGGAGAGGGATCCTGCTGTAGAAAGAATCCACTTAGTGGTGGTGAAAATTAAGGCAATGATGTACAAAATTAGTAGCCCAACTCCTAGCACATATTCTACTCTCAATACATAGTGGTTACTTTTGGACTACATGAAAAAGAGAAATGGAAACCATATGTAAGTATCTGGCTAGGTTGGCAGAGAGGGGTTTCTTGCTCAATGACTTGAATTAACTGCTTGATTCCATTCCACTTTGCAGGCAAAAGAGGTTTTAAGAAAATGCAATTTGCCTTGGGGAATGAAGGAAACACAAAGCGTAGCTTGGCTTCAAAGCTTGGAATCCTCAGAGTGGCCTCTGATCCCTGTTCCCAGTAGTTCTCATTTGAAATTTCCCATGTGCTCCTTGCTGGTCCCCAGCTCAGGCTGCTGACCCGCAGGGTGGGGACATGCTGCCTTTCCCACGTCTCCAGCTCGCCACTGCACTCAGGACTCTTCATCAGCTGACGAGAGGAGTGCCTTCTCCTCCTTCCCCTTCTCTGACGAAGCAGCCCTAGTAGGAATCCTACCATTTGGGCCCCTACAACGAGTCAACAGCTTTCTCCACTCTGCTCCGAAGTGCTTCTTAAATTCCAAGAGCAATGGGGAGTGTTCTCTGGGATAGCCAGCATCAGTTACAGAAGGAACAACTTTCAGAACAAATAGTTACTTCAATGATTTAGTGTGTGAGTGCCTCCTGCTTATAATGATAATGGTGACCATTTCCATGTATGCATTATTCTTATGCTTTATTTCCAGTGTTTCCAAAGAGTATCAGTTTGATGTTTTCTACTTTTCTAATAGCTGTTGATACGAGAAACGGAGGGTGATGATTTAAAGGTCAGAGAATCTAAGAGATATGGGGACTAAGTCAAAAGTAAGCAAGCAACCAACCAAAATCCATTTTCCCCAGTAGTCTAGGGTTGTAGTATTTATTCACCAAATAATTACCAAGCTCCCGATACCTACCAAACACCATTTGCACAGCTTTGGAGATATCAGTGCACAAAACAAACAAAAAAATCCCTGCCCGCATAAAGTCTGCATTTAAATAGGTTTCGCTATGCATAATAAGCAAGTAAATTATATAGTGAATGAGAAGGTGATGACACTATGGAAAAAAGAAAGGAAAGCAGGGGCTATGGCACAGAATTATACAGAGCTCTCAGGCTACACTTGATAGCAAAGGTGAAACCTGAGCATGTTTTGCAGGTGCTGGCACTCAGAAAGTTTAATACGCTGATAGCAGCTTGCTTACTCTTACTTTTTTTGAGTGCCCAATATATGCCGATTTCTGTTCTAGGTGCCTTAAAATGCTATTTCTACTTCTTACAACATTACTGCAAAGTAGGCAACTTCATCCCATCTTTTGTAACAAGAGGAAGTTGGAGGCTCAGGGAAGTTGGGCCTGGGCCCGAGATCACATAGCAACTATGTGGTTGAGCAGGGACGTGGATTCTGGTCGCTCACTCCAAAGCTCTTTCTACCATTCCAGGGTTTCCAAAGGTGTTCCCAGTTTCTCAGTGTTCCCCTGAAGGCATTCATTAGAAAACACAGATCCCTGAGTCTCAGCCCAGTGCTGCTGAATCCAGTTCTCTGGAGAATGGCTCAGGAATCTGAATGTCTAACAGATTTCCTTATGACTTGGTTCCACATTCACATTTGAGACCCATGATTATCATATGCTGCCTCTGTCTTTTGCTAGAGAGATCATGATGGCTATCATGAGCTGTTCCAGCTCTAGCATTTTCAAACCGGTGCCAGAAAAGCAAAAAACCAAAGCAAAAAACTCTGTCCTAGTCAGATTCTTGAACCATTCATCGATGGAGGCGCCTCTACTGATGATAAGACAAAGCCAGGTTCTTTTTTTGCGCTTTCCCTTTAATTCAGATACTGGTCACTTGGGAGAAGCATCTTCAGCTTTAGGAAATGCGGGACACTGGAGCAGTCAGAGCAAACTTGGGGACCCTGCCAGGCCTCTGTGGGTTTCTATATCCCTTCCACCCCAGTTCTTTGGTGGAATCACTGCCTGCAGGGTGCATTCTGCCTTCAAGGTCAACTCACAGCCACCTTCTCTAACAGGTCTCCTTTCTACTGCCTCCCTATCCAAGCTCAGAAATGCTTCCAAGGATGGGGAAGCTGCACATTTGCTAACTACCACCAGCCAACTGGTCCTGGCATCAGTCTTCCTTGTTTGGAACTGCAGCAATATTTTTGCAACTTCTTAAAAATTACCAATGACATACATGCTTGGATTTTTGTCCACCCAGACAGGCCAGCTTTGCCAACCAACCACCAGCCTTGGTACAATCAAGCATATTTTGAAACACCAAATACACCAAAAGAAACTAAAACATGATGAGATTATTTTCTTCTGTGCTTTCTGGAAATAAAAGAGGGAAGTCAGTGCTAAGCCATAGAATCCTGCAGTTTTTACTACTAGCAGTGATCTTAGATATCATTCATTCTAACCCAGTTCTTGGATAACTAAAGAAACAGAAATCTAAGGGTTGAAGTCACTTAGCTAATGTGTAGCAGAGACAGTACTATGGCAAAATTTTCTGGTTCCAGAGCCAGTTTTCTTTCTACTGGCCCAGGCTTGGAATCTTTGATCCACCACTCCTCCTACTTGGCTGTTCTTTTTTTTCAATATGGAGTCCCCAAAATCAGTCTGAGCAGATCGAGAATGGTTGTGTTAAAGATTAACTTACTCTGAGAATGTTATCCTTAATTCCTTCATGCCCAAATCTTCTCATATGTAAAAGGCATAAGTATTGTTAATATGGAAATCATGTGCCACAGAACCACCACTGAACCATTCATTCATTTGACCAATATTTATTGTGTCTTTACTATGGGCAAGGCAGAGGGGTAATGTGTTAAAGAAAACAGAAACAGACAAAAAGTCATCTTGTCATGGAGCTTATGTTCTAGTGGGGAGACACACAACAAACACAAGAAATCAGTAAGACCCTATATTAGTGATGAGTGCTAAGGAGAAAAACAAAGCAGGGAAAAAAGGAATAGGGAGTATGTGAGTGTGTCAATGTCAGGGAGCAGGGAGGGGGGATGTGATTTTAGATCAGGTGGCCAGGGAAGGCTTCCTTTAGAAGTAGGACTACAATTGGGGGGCACATACTACCCAAGGGTATCTCGACATCAGATCCTACAGAGAACTGCAAACACAGATCAGATTTGGAAAATGTTGGCAAGGGTTCAAATGTGATTCCTAGTAATCCAGGTGGCAGGAAATGGGAAAAAGTGGAATGGCAGCAGGTCTACTCTCAAGGAGACTAGG
This sequence comes from Choloepus didactylus, assembly GCF_015220235.1. NCBI lineage: Eukaryota > Metazoa > Chordata > Mammalia > Pilosa > Megalonychidae > Choloepus > Choloepus didactylus. The sequence continues at coordinate 121,468 of NW_023637621.1, read as the reverse complement.
AATTGTTTATTTATTTTTTGTCTCAGAGATGAAAAGAAATGCCTGATGATTTGTGGTTGCATATATAGGGGAACTTTGCTAAGAATACAGAATTTAGAGGATAGAATTAGGATCAAAGAGAGATACTTATTTTGTTAAAACTAAAAGCCAGAGAGCATAAAATAAGGCCAAAACTACTTGCCAAGATGATACATGACTTAAACCTGATGAGAATGTTGAAAAGTTCAGGCACTGATTCATCCAAATACGTAACTAATTGTAAACATTTTGACTAAAGTGTGAAATTTATATAGTCAATGACTCAGCTCACCATTTCTTGGGAACTTACTATGTGTGACCCAGGGACACAAAGAGGAGCAACGGCGAGACTTTTCATCATAGGAAAGCCATCCTCCCTTCTAGGCACCCAACCAGGTTACCTTTCCCAGCCTCCTTTGAAGATAGGTGTGGCTTGTGGCTGATTTCTGGCCAATGGGATTTGAGCAGATGTGGTGGATGCCCCTTCTATGTTTGGCCCATAAAATCCTAGGGGATGGCAGAGCCTCTAGGTACAAGGAAGCAGGGTTTTTAAATCACCACCTGGAGGGTTGTCCACTGAACATCTGATTCAACTCTATGCCGGTGATATATTTATGTCTAGCATGTTAAAGCACTGAGGTTTGTGGCAGCTCATGCCACCCAACCAATATAATTATTAATTAGCATCAAATTATCGAATTACCAGGTAACCACCCTGTGAAGTAGGTCCTATTTTATTTCTCCCACTTCACAGAAGCCCCCAAATTTTTTTGTTAGTCACAAATATATTTATTGAAGCATCATTTAGATTAGTGAGAAATCAAAAAAATATGGAACCCTTCACGAATTTGTGTGTCACCCTTATGCAGGGGCCATGCCAATCTTCTCTGTATTGCAGAAGCTGAAATTGATGCTTATTGAGTATTAAATTAATTGAGCAAGATCACATCGGTAAGACAGGGTAAGGATTCTACAGTACTGGTTCTCAAATTTACAAAATGTAACTGGTATAAAACAAACATGGAAATAAATCTAATACAGGGCATTTAATAAATATAGCCCAAATGTTCAGAGATTCAAAAGAGGGAACTTACCCACTTGGTCGGAGAAGTCACAAAAGGCTCTAGCAGCATAGGTAGGAATTATGGTGTTTGTAAACTGACAAGAGAAATGAGAGAAGGAACATGGAGAAAGTTTCTGTAAATTTTGACATTCAATTTGAGTGGTGAACAGAAATAGAAGAGAGTTGGCATTTGTTCTAATGTTTCAAGGGAAGTTGGAGCAAGCAATGCAGTTTTATGAAGGAAAATAGGAACTGGTAATTCAATACAAATCAAAAAACTATTTATTGAGTGCCTGCCAGATGAAGGGCCTTCCAAAAGTGTACAGAGGATACAGAGAGGAGATAACAAGGGCACAGCCCTTGTTTAAAATGCACATCTAATCTACCAGGGGAATTAGTCATAAATGACCGTAAATACAATACTGAGTAAGATAAACATCAATAACGAAAGGCAATGGGGCTCAATGGACTGAGAAGTGACATGGGAAGCGACATGGGAAGGACACAGGAAGGTCGGGTGATGTGTCATGCAGGAAGTAAAATGTAAGGCTTGACCATGGAGGAGGGGCCTTCTCTCAGGATGGTTATAGGAATCCATGAGGCCTACAGACAGAATTCTGAAAGGGAGGGTTTCATCCATCTTCAGATCTACACTGCCATATAAAGTGATTCCAAAATGTTTAGGGGACAACAAAATAGAAGTTATAATTTGGGGCATGTTTGTGTAAATGTCGAGTCACAAACATACAGTGAAATCACGGCTCATGAAAGTTTCTATTCCCACTGAAAATGCCTAGCTTCCAGTAAATTCCAGGACCAACACTGTAGACCAAAAGGCTGTGTACTTAAGTTTCATGATGATGCTGCAAGGCAACTGGCAGGCAGTGTGCCCAGATGACCTACCAAAGAAGGGCCACCTACCATGAACAGTGCTTCGTAATTTTCAATCGTTTTCTGTACCACAGTGATGATGGCCATGCTCTCCTTAGCCCGGGATGAACTCAGCACGCAGAACTCTTTGTCTGATGACTTCTGCTCGTGCAGCAGGTTGGGTCCGAATATGGTAGCCGAGTTCAGAGATGTCATTTTGTTCCCAGTGACCTATGAGAGAAGAAAATACAAGGACTGTTATTTTTGCTTTTCAAAATGTAGGATGGATCAATAATCAATGGGATGTTTCCGTTTCATTTTTTTGTTTCAGGTAGGACAAATCATCTCCATCAGAATCCATGAGGAGCATCATTATTTTCCTTTTGCTTCATATCTTGGGCATATCAGTGGGAGTATAATTTTGCAACTCCAAGTTGTTTATTGTGAAATTGGTACTAAAAATATGTATATCCTGTCTGTACTTCAGAAATATTGATGCCCATCCATCCATCCATCCATCCAACCATCCCGCCTCCCTCCCTCCTTCCCTCATCTATCCCTTTGTCCATCCATCCATCTTCTCCCCATTCATCCATTCACACGGCACCGACTGTAGGTTAGGCATTTTTCATGGATCATAATTATTTTATTTCTTTTCCCAACAATGATCCTTATTTCACAGTCCTATTTCAAAGGGCTCACAATCTAGAGGGGAGAATAAACCTATTTACAAGCACTGATTAAAAGTTCAACGCTATCAGCTCTGAAAGCCCCCGTGGACATTTTCACAGAGATGCACAAAATCCTGAAGGAAGACTAGAATTTACTAGGGTCAAAGCAGGGGGGACTGGGGCAGGGGATACATTCCCAGTGGTGAAGAGACATCATATGCAAAGACAGAAATGTGTAAAATATGTCAAGGAGCCCCAGGAAGCTCAGCATGGCCAGGGATTCTGCAGGAAAGGCAGGCAAGGGCCCGAATAGAGGGTCTTTATGTGTCAGCCTAAGGAGCTTACATTGTGAGCTAAAGGCAGGAGGTATAGAACAGAGGAGAATGGGATTTGCATTTTACAAAGAGCAACCTACAGAACAGGGGCTGGGGGATGCAAAGAAGTGAGACCACTGCAGAGACACTGCGTGAGTGGAGGGTACCCCAACTAGGGCATGAGCTACTGCCAAAGCAGCAGAGCTGAAGGGCAGCTTCCAAAGTTACCAAGGAGTGAAGAATGAGGGGGTAACCCTGACAGTGACTCTGGGCTTCCGGTGGGAAGTGAGGACCACAGAACCACTACTCAATCGTGGGGTGCTGGTAGGGAAGGGAGGTAATACGTTCAGGCGGCAATGGGTTGAGTTTGAGGCACTTCCGGGAAAGCCAGGTGGAGGTGTCCACAGAAGCTGTAAACACAGGTCAGGGGACTGGGAGCCGGGTCTGGCCTGGGGATAAGGACTGAGAGCTGTCACTGTAAACATGGTCCTCATTCTAAGCTATGGGCGTTGGAAGGCAAGTGAGAAGCACGGAGCACTGAGACGCCAATGTTTACCGCATAGCAGATGAAGGAGTTGAAGGAGGCTGAGAAAGGGTCAGCAGATGGGAGAAAATGAGAAAACTGAGTCTCGGAAGAAAAGTTAGGGTGGGTTTCAAGTGAGTGCAATCCACCCGTGGCAGATGTTCACCGAGATATCCTTCCGTTCAGTTTGGACTATTGAATGGTTCCCAGGCGGTCACTGACAGCGTGGCAGGAAGGAGCCATGGTTGCACAAGTGGAAACAATGAATGTAAGTACTGTCTTCACAAAGTTTGACAGAGGACGAAGAAGAAAGATGGCAGAAGCCAAAAGGAGGTACAGAGTGAAGGAAAGGAACTACTTTTTACCTGAAGTATTAAAAAAAGTCATGTTCTATATATTAATAATTAGAAAGTACAGGTAAGCATCAAGAAAAAAAATCTGCCCATAGTCTCACCATCCCCAAGAACCAACAGTCCATAGTCTTTTCTATGCACACATATACCTATATGCCTATGCTATTGTTTTCTCCTTATAAAACTGGGCTCAGTCTCCATCTATGATTTTGTAATTTCCTTATTGTTGCCTGACAATATGTCACATTCATCTTTCTATTTTCATCAATCTTATATCTTCAATTTCTATTGATCCCTAGCATGGGCTAGACCATAACTTGGTTTAACCACTGCCAAATCGTGCACATTTATGTTATTTTCACTTTTTTGTTATTATAAACAATGCTACCCCAAACATCCTTGAAAAGACATTTTTTGAGCTTGACTGAGCATTACTTAGGGGAAATTCCTACAGGTGGAAATGCTGGAGCAAGGGAATATGTGTATTTTTAGAAGGCTGGGGAATTCTATATCTACCTGTCTATCCATCCATCCATCCATCCATCCATCCATCCATCCATCCAACCATCCAACTGTGATGGGAAGGAGAGTCTACATAAGTTGCTCTAGTCCAGGATTTCTCCATCTAGGCACTATTGACATTTGGGGCCAGACTATTCTTTGCTGTGGGGGCTGCCCTGTGCATTTCAGGATGTGTAGCAGTTACCAGTAGCACACACCCCTCTTCTAGTTTTGAGAAGCCAAATTGTCTCCTTACATTGCAGCATGTCCTCATGGGAAGGGGGGTGGGCAAAATTGCCCCTGGTCGTCTAGGCAAATTTTGGTTATTTTTATTTCTGTTGGTAACATTAGTTGAAAACTTTAGAACACTTGGATATGGGAACCATGGCTGCGTGGTGGGGATACTTTGCCTGGGAAGAGCTGCATGGCTTTGAACCCAGGTGCACAGCATAGAATTCAAGAGAATTGACTGACAGCTAAGACAAAGCCTCCAGGTCCTGTGCCTCTCTTGTGGAGCCCTGAGCTAGCGGCTACCCTGCCCTGAAATCCCAGCTTGGCACAAGGGTTGTGTTGTTAGAAAGTGAGGCTGTTTTCAGGTGAATAGTTTGTGGGCAGTGAAATGATTTCATGGAGGAAACAGTGGGAATTGTAAAGAGACTGCCCTTTATGGATGACCATTTAATTATTATTTTTCATTGTTTTATTTCATTGATATAAAACTTGACAGTTGTTGTATTTTTTCATTTCTCTTCCTGGAAATTCAGGTTTAAGGATAAAGTCAAATATATGTAATTTTCAAATCCATTGTCTTAGAACTCAGAGGCATTTGAGTAATAATGGAGTTTCCTCACTTTTTTAAAAAAAGTTAACAAATGGAAGATTTTATTTTCTTTTAAAAGAAGGTTTAGTACAGGGCAATTTGAAGCTCTGTTTCCATTTTGTCCTTCTGATACTGTTCTGGGAATGCAACACAATCCCTCTGTAAAATTGCACAGAGGTTCCAGCTGAGGGCCAAGCCTTTCCTTGCTGTGGCTTGTTCATAGATTTTTATTTTGTTTTGTCTTGTTTTTTTCAAATGTAAAGTAGACTTGCTTACAATTTCCACCCTTGCTCTCCATGTTTAAGTATGTAGTTATGTGTATGTATGTGTGTGTATATACATATGCATATGTATATACATTAGTGGCCAGGTTATTGTTTAATTGGCCAGCTAATTTAAAATTCAGGGATGAATTTTCAAAGGAAAAAAAATTCTCTTCATGAAATAAGCTACAGGATAATTTTAAGCCTGATGTGAATAGCTAATGTTTATTATTAAAAGCTTTAAATAAAGGAGCAGAAAGGTCCCAAAGAACATTTTGGGGACATAAGAATAATTTGGTATACAGACTGTAAGCCTTATATCAGCGTTAAATTTCTTGAACTTGGTAACCGAACTTGAGGTAGTTCCATAAGTGAATATCCCTGCTCTTAGAAAATGTACATGGCAGTAATAAGTGTTCAAGGAGCATGAGGTACACAACTTACACTCAAATGTTCAGAAAATGGATAGAGAGATAGACAGAAAGAGAGGGAAAGAGAGAGAGAGGGAGGGAGGGGGGAAGGGGAGGGGGAGGGGAAAGGAGAGAACGAAAGAAAGAAGAAAGAAAAAAGAAAAAGAAAGAAAGAAAGAAAAGAATGAAAAGAAAAGAGAAAAAGAAAGAGCAAAGGGAGAGAGAGTGAGAGAAAAAGCATATGTGGCAAAATGTTATAATTGTTGGATCTGGGTATCTGGGGGGTGGGGCAGGGGTATGCTGGAGTTCTCTGTGTGGGGTCTGTATTATTTTTGCAACTGTCTTGTAAGTATGAAAGTATTTCAAAATAAAAAATTGAAAAAATACGTAAATAGAAGTTTTACATGAACAATCACTGGGCCAGGGGGCTTTCCACAGGCTATTCCAACTCTTTCTTACCATGAGCTAAGGAAGCAGCTGACATTCTCGTCCTTATTTTATGGGTGAGGGAAGTGACCCCCGCAGCCGGGAGGTGGTAGAGCCAAGAAGTGGAGCCGGTGACCCCACTCCGGGCAGCCCCAGGCTCTCAATCCCATCCAGGCACCTCCCATTTTCTCTCTTCTTAGCAGACCCCGTCACAGGAGAAAGTGGGAAAAGGAGTTTTCCAGTAGGGCCAGCCCAGGGCAAGTGGGGCACTCCCCTCAGCTGGTGTAAAATTTAAGGGGACGCCAAAAAACTCAGTCATCAAGAGAAAAAAACGTTTTAATGCCACATGTTAAAAAATCAAAATGAATACAAAAAATTCATGATGAACAAAATATCAACATTTTAAAGAAAGACAGGTCCCGGCCCTGCACCTGTAAGGATCTCACTTGCTTTATCTCTCCCTAATCCTGACCCTGTCAGATCCTGAACTTCTCTAAAATTTTGTATTTCATTCATCCTAGTTTTTTTCCCCATTCATTTTGATATTTTTTAACATTTTACATTAAATCACTATTCATCTTGATTATTCAGGCTTGTGGCACCCCCTTAAATTTTGCACCCCAGGCAAGTGCCTCACTTTCTACACCTGAATCTGGCCTGGCTAAAGTTCCACAGCCAGCCCACCATTTCCTAGGGGCATGTTCCTGCCAAAAGATGGGTACAGGGGTCTACCTCCTTGTTTGCTACAGAGTCTCTTGGAGAAATGGATGGAAGCTATGGACTCTCTCATCAGAAAAGTGCATGTTGATACCACATTTTCTTTCTTTCAGGGGTTCGTGGACTCCCTGAAAAACCATTGCTCAAGAGCCTTCCATTTTGTTACTGCAATATTCTGACTAAAAAAAAAAAATGAAATCTTTCTTACCTTTGGGGATTTTTCTTTTTCCCTAAGGAGCAAAGCAAATAGAAAACTAAACAAAATGCAATACAACAAAACAAGTGTTAGCAAAACACCACACTTTGATAAAACACCACTAGTTCTTTTTCTGAAAAATAGAACTGATTGACTAGCCAACAATTTTTTCTCACACACTCCTTTTAAACGTCTTTAAGATCCCATCAGTCAGTGATGCATTGAATTTAAAAATTAGCTAACACCTATTTGAAAGGAAATAAAATGTTCATTTTACAGATGCAGAAACTAAAAGGCCTCCCCACCCCCAAGCTCTGTTTCCCTTCCTGTCTCCAGCTTCTTATAACGACAAGATCATGTAGCAAGGTGCTAGCAGAGCCTGGGTGTGCCTCCAAGCTTCCTGACCTCTGGCTCAGCTGTCTTCCATGTTGAAATCCATAAAAACAGCTACCTGACAAACAGACGACACGACTAACACAAACCAACACATAGATAAGAGAACAAGACGAAAAACATGTTGTTTCTTGATCATATTTTAAATTTTGATTTTCAGCCTTATTCCAGTCTGTCCATTCTGTGTTCTGTACCTGATTGTGCAAAACCACATTAAAAAAAAACAAATAAATAAAAAAGGAACCTCTCTCTCCTTCTTCTACCTTGACTCCAACTTCTATGGGAAGGGGTTTAGCTAAGTCCTGTCCCTCTGCCCTACTTACATGGTCAGTTTACTCAATTCACACACAGCCTGTGATGTGTAACTTCAACTTGGTCTCCTCCATGAAGCCATTCTTAATTCTGGTCCGCATCCATCACTTATTTCTCTGTACTTCTGCAGGGACTATGCACTGCATCATCTAATTCTATGTTCCGCTGTGTCTTCCTCTCCTTTACCTTCCAGAAGCCACAGCATCCCAAGAACAATCATCTGAAAATAATCATGGCTATAGTGCAACTCAGGGCAGATGCACAGGACACACTTGATTCAAATACTGAGGCCAGTCTTCCATGGAAACACTTAACTTATAATGTGAATTGCTGCCTTACAGTTTGCTATTCTTAGAAAAATTTCTGTAATGGGTTGAATAGTGGACTCTCAAAAGATGTCTCCATGTCCCAGAATCAGAGACTGTGACCTGATCTGGAAAAAGAGTCTTTGCAGATATAATCAAGTTAAGGATCTCAAGATGGGATGATGCTGGATTACCCAGATAGGCCTGAAACCCAATGACAAGTGTCCTTATAAAAGACCAAAGAGGAGATGCACAGAGGAAGAGGCCATGTGAAGATGGAGGCAGAGCCTGGAGTGATGTGGCCACAAGCCAAGGGATGCCCAGAGCCACCAGCAGCTGGAAAAGGCCAGGAAGGACTCTCCCTTGGGGCCTTCAGAAGGAGCCGGCCCTGCCAACAGACACCTTATTTTCCAATGTCTCACCTCCTGAGCTGTATGAGAACTGATTTCCCTTGTAAGCCACCCTGTTTGTGGTCATTTGTTACAGGGGCCCTGGGAAATGAATACAGCTTCCAAACTGACTCTCCCTGTCTCTCAGCCATCCACAGCATGCATTCTATAGCCTGCTCACCAGATCCTTCCCAGGATTTTCACTTTAAAGGAATCAATCACCTATTCCCTCCCAGAGGCCCTCAGTACTCTATGGATATAACCAATCTCCCCCCATACTCCTCAGTACTTCACCGCTCCCACCCTTTACTACAGCCCAAGCTGGGCAGGTGGGCTCCTCGCCTTCCAGGATCTTCTAATCATTTCACAGAAGTAGCCGCTCTCCTCACATTTCCCCTGCTGCTTTGCTCTGTGAGTATACCTTCATTGTGATGCAAGGTGTAGGTCAAGTGTGTCTAGAAACACTTGTGATCTCCTTCTTCCGTGTACAATTTCACTGTCAGCAGGATGTTCTCACATTCCTTGTAGGAAACTACTCCCCTCCACCAATGTGCAGTGCCTGTTCAGGAATTTTTATTCCAAAATGTCAGATAAGGAAACCCAGGTTTAGGAAGATAAATAGATTTGTCCAAGAACACATGGCTACTGAGTGACTGCACTACCACATTGTCTTAACCAGGGGTGATTTTGCCCCCAGGGGACATACGGCAATGACCAGAGACATCTGGTTGTCACGAACAGGGAGGGGCTGCTACTGGCATCTAGCCACTCCAAGAGGGGCAGTGGTTGAGTTACTTAACCCCTTGAGTCCTCAGTTTCCATGTCTGAAACCTGGGGATAACAATATCTTTCTTGCCCATTAGGTGGATTAACGGTAATATACGCTAAGCCCCTAGCCCAATGCTGGCACATGGTAGGAGATGCACAAGTGTAACGGGTAGGCTAGCACACTACATCTCATTCAGACCTCTCTGAGAATATTTGGCTTCCTCTTTTTGGCTTAGGCAATGGAGTCTTGTCCAGCATTTGGAAGGAAATAGTGTCTGAACACAAGGCTCAAAAGGCAATAGTGAGTTCAAGTGGGCTTTTCGCTTTCCTTAATACCTTCTTAGTTCCTTTAGACCCTACTTTCTCTTCCCATGGCACTAAAGAAATATCAGAGAAGTAATGGGCTTACCTAGAAACACGTGGCTCTGCCTTACTCAGTGATTAAGCAGATCATTCTACAGCTTGACATCCAGACATGTGATATAAGTACTTAAAAACTAAGAGAATTATAGCATAGCCATCAAAGAGCTGTGTATGCTGAAATAATGTGTCGGTGCCGTATTATTAAACCCAAAGCCAGCAGAGGTTTCACTAATTATAACTACCACAGTGATGGATGGCAAACTCGGGAAAGTTCCATTCTCACACTGACACGGAAGATGAGGATAAGAAATGCAAAATTGTCTTCCTGGATTGAAGTAAAAGGAAATTATATATGACCATATCCTTTGGGAAAGAAATTTGACCATACATAGGACTGAATCCACAATACAGCTGGGTTCTGCTTAATAAGGATTTAAAGGAAAGTTTCTGTAGTTAAGTAAGTTAGCGAGTTTGGAAAGTCTCTGGCTCCTGCTTAATTTAAAGTGCATGTTAGCAAATTAAAGGATCTCAGATCTCTGGGGGAATACAAGATCAGGGAGAAGTATGATGGCATGATATAAAAAAGGTTTCCCGTTAAGGTGAGGATTAAATAGGTTGCTTGCTGTTAGGTCACTTAAAAATGAGGCCAGCCTCTCCTTTGTCTAAGTGTGAAATCAAAAACACCTTGGAGCATGTGAGTGAGACCAAAGGAAACTAGGGCCCAAGATTGTACACTTGAGGTCACACTGGGGCTGGGTGGGGATCAGGTCCAACATGGACATCACTAAAGAGTCCACAGTTCTATGCAGAACCGATCTTCAACAGTTGCACATGGCATCGAGACACAGTTGCAATGGTCACTAGATCAGACTTTTTAGTCCCTTCTACACCTGATTTTGGCAGCGGGACTTCTTGTTTTGGGTGGGAGGGTTTAAGGAGGAAGAGGGCCCCTCAAAAGGGAGATACAGGACTTTTACCAACCAGGGCAGATGGGAGCTCCAGGAATAAACTGGAAGAATAAAGGGGTGTCCTCACATTTGGGCTTCAAGTTAAAGAAGCAGATGGAATGTGTTACAAGGACAGCACCCCCCCCCCACTCCCATCACTCCACCTTTCCGTGACTGCAATACCTCTGTAACTTGTTTGTCTTCTTCACACATATGGAAATTCAGGTCTTGAGTAAAGCACCATCATGGAAAATGGCAGCATCATTTGGAAGCAAACTTGAGAATATACAAGAAGGTGAGTGGTCCATGTGCTCTTAGGAGCTGTCCCTCCAGAGAAAGACCCACATTAGTTCTCTTCCTACACAGACAGTTGGGGAAAGTGTGTGTGTGTGTGTGTGTGTGTGTGTGTGTGTGTGTGTGTGTGCACGTGTTATTTCTTCTAGCTGAAATGTCTGACCATATTGGTGACTCACCCTTTTAAAGCAGGAAGAAGGATGAGCCATAGCATCTACGGCAACAGAGGGTGAGTACCTCTTGCCCGTCTTTGCTGGTGTTGTCATTGGCGTGCCTGGCCATGATGGAGAGGAACTGCAGGAGGCAATGGAGGGTATCGCAGTTGCAGGGAGGTAGAAGGTAGATGAGGAGTTGCAAGGTACTCAGATGTTCCTCTGGCTCCAACACTAAACAAAGCAAAAAGAGGTGCTCTAGTTAAGGGAGACACGTTGTGCAGGCATCAAGGAAAGGCCCCCTCTCAACTGGCTTATGAAAGGGGTTATTAAAGAAAGCCACATTTCATTCATTCACCCATTCTCCCATTGCTTTCGCTATTGAGCAGCACAGCTCTCTGAAGGATATAAAGATGAATTAGGCCTGGGGAAAGGTAACATCTAGAGAAAGCATGATAACCGAGGTTGGAAAGGTAAATGAATTTCCTTCATTTTCTTCTCTCTCCTTTCCCTGGCATAACCAACTTTTTGGATTTCAGTCATTCCTTGTTAGTAAATATTTACTAACAATGGCTGAAAATTGGTGAAGGTTCTGAAATCTGAGTTTATAATGGACCCCTTTTCTGTTGTACAATCCCCAAGAGATAGAATTTCCTTTGTCCTTACCTAAGACACAGCTCAATGACAGTGTCTTCTCTCTTGTGATCCTCTTTTTTTTAATGATTAAGCATATACTCTACTGTTTTTCCATTTGTGTATATAAACACAAAGACCTTTAAAAACCAACCAAAATGAATTTCTTAAAGTAAACAGTTAACACATTTTCCATTTAAAATCATTAATATTCATTCAGTCAAAATGCATCAAGATCTTTCATACATTTCTGGGGACTGAAAAATGAGAAGATTAAGTAGGATGCCTGGTAAACTTATAAAGATTATTGTGAATACCAAATTAAGGGGTCTTTGTGTATTTTCCTTATGTCTAACACCCAACAACATTTTCCAAGGACTGAATATTTCACCTCTTATCTTGTGATCCTCTTTTAATGGTAGTGTTGGAGGAAGACATTATGGATGCGGACGGCGCTCTGGTCTACCTCTCCTCTCCCCTCCCCCTACTTTTCTCCTCCATGAGATCTGTAGCCACAGCCCAGAAGCTGCCACACCCAATGTCCTGCTCCTGGGCTACACCATCCTGCTTCCTATGGAACGTTCCCTGCCCCCTCGCCTCACTCTGCATTCCTGTGGCTCCCTCCTGCCTCATACCAGAAACATACACTTATTTTTAGGCACAGACTCAATGTGAACTCTCGCTGGTGCTCCAAAGCATCAATTTATAGCACTTTCTGCAGGCTTAGGGGTCATTTGAAAGCATCCCAAATTTGTCTTGGCTATTTTCATTTGTTTTACTGAAACTTTCTTCTTGCTGATTCTCCCCAGGGTAAATCTCAGAGAATTCCCCAAATAGTCCCCTCATTAGGGACTGATAAATAAAGACAAAAAAACTTATCAGGAAATTCATGCACAAGGCTTTGATGAGCGAGTTGGACATCTGGACATTCCAGGGACCCTTTCCCGCAGATGGCTGCGTTACGCACAGAGTGTTGATGAAGGCTGTTTACAGCTCCCTGGTGAGTAGGGGGTCTGGCATGTCCCTCAGGAATTCCTTCAACAAGGCAGCCGCATCATGGACGCTGTGCTCCTCCTCCAGAGAGACATCAATGCCACGGTCAAACTCCTCACACAACTGGAAAAATAATAGTTTGAAGGGTAGTCCTGTCACATCATACCTAAACGATTGAGTTCCAGCAAAAGAAGTGCTTTGGCACATAGCATCTGGTATTGAGTTTGTGCAGACCCCGAGAAGGAGAAGCGAACAACATGTCGCCTTGATCTTCAGAGTCTATGCAAGCCAGCCACGAATGTGTGTGTGTGTGTGTATTCTTAAATAGGTTATTAAATAAAACTCTCTGTGGGTTTACTGTTAATGATGCAAGCAGAAGGGCCCAATAATGACAACCAGAAGGTTGGAAGGAAGAGCTAAGAGGTGGGAGAGAACTTAGGTCAACCCTAAATGTGGGACGGAGTGATTAATCTATTACACAACAGTTCTGCATGTCAGCAGTTCTGACAATGTGGTGGATTTGGACATTTTACAGAGGTTCTGGAGAAGAAGGCAGAGATTTTTCTGCAAACAACACAATTCAAAACCCTGATAAGGCATTCGTGACTAAGGCTTGCAAGATGACAACAACTAAAAAGAAGCTGCCTTAGATTTGTCAGTGTAGCCTCATTAACAATTCCCAGAAGGATTTTCTGCCTTAATCATTACACTTGGTCTATTAGAATTTATAACAGCAACAACACACGACGGCAAAAAGAAGGGAGTAATAACTCCACACGCTACTCTTATCCCTGACAGCTCGACTTCTTTTATTCATTGCTCTCTCCTGCAGAAATCATTTGAGTTCATCAGTCTACTCTATGTGATAAACTTCTATACGAGTTTGTATGTTCAATTGTTCATTCATTCATTCATTCAACAAAGATTCACTGCTCACTTCTTGTATGACCAGGGCTGGTACAGGCTCTGGATATATGGTGGCTAATAAAGAGGCAAAGTCCCTTCCCTCCCTGAGCCTCCAAGCTGGGAGAGAGTTGGGTGACAAGCAGGTGATCCCACAAATGACTAGCTCTTAATATTGCGACAAGTGTTGTGAAGAAAATGGGTTGGGTGTTAATTGGAGCCCGTGCTAAGATGAAATGGCCAATTACAGCATAGGTCACACTTGAACTCTAATTCTCAATAACTGCCAATTATATTTTCTACTGGATAGCTCTTCAATGTTTCTTCTTTAATCTCCATGCAAAGATTCTCTCTTTGCTTTGGTGGGTCCAGATATAACTGATGAAAAAATTTCAGGCACTCGCCATCTCTCCACCTGATGAAGATACCCATCCCATCGCTGCACCAAGGAGCTCACTCATTCCAGGCAACTCGCCATCAGCCTGCCCAAGGCACCCTGAAAGAAGGAGGCTTCCAGTGGGGCACCACTCCAAGTTGCGAGTATTCAAACACACCATGTTTCTCTTCTGAGTGCGTACACACACACACATACACACACACACATACACACAGAGAGAAAGAACGGACTGTGGAAAGAGCTTGGTTTGCGAACTAGGAATGAATGGTTAAACACTGTGACGTGAAGTAGGTTTCTTAATTAATTGTAAGCCTGGACAGAAGGGGGTGACAGGAGCTACTCTCCCAGCAGCTAGGGGACTCAGTGAGGGTTGTGAAATGTCTGCAATTCTGCACAGGTCAGACCTGAGCGATGTTGCTGTTCAGCTTTCTTCCTGCAAGTCCTGTTGAGAAATGTTAAGTGTTGCTTAATCGTTTCTTGTATGACTATTACAAATAAAAACCAACCAACCAAATGGAAAACACACTTCTTTTGAAAATCTTTTTCTCTTGGCATAAAAGATCTATGATTTATTTCAGGTAGTTTCAGTCATATGAACAAACACAATTTCTTCACCTCCTTCCAATTAAAAAGTATTTCAACCTGACTTCATTCTTAGGTCACCGAGTTCCTCATTTCCTTCTGTTGGAACCAACAGAGGGAAAAGAACATTTTAATTTTCTTTCAGCCAACAAATGAATTCTTTCTGCAAATGATGGTTATCCCTTTTTTTAAAGCCATTAAGAAAACAGGTACCTGCCCAGTCATAGCAACCTATTCCTGAAGATCAAATATCAAACTGTTGTTGCCAGCATGTGACAGAGTGGCCAAGGTAACTAAGGGATACAGATCCTCAGAGAAAAAATGAATTGTGGATCAATGGTTCCTTTGAGAATATAAAGCCGTAAACATAACATCTTATATAAAGAGAATGTTAGTGACATTTTGCAAATCGCATTTTAGGAATAATAAGGGCTCTATAACTATTTTCTCTTTACTATCATTTGTTGATTAGGCACCCTCAGAATCCCCTCCCACTGTTACAGATTCAATAAAATGTGTATAAATTAGTTTTGAATGGCTATACATGATAAGGACACATCCAGAAGTTTTGATCTGAAGCTTTTGGTCCTAACTCCCTGTCAACCTTTCTGAGTTGCTGAGTTGTTGCCTTTCAGCAACTGAGACTTGATTTTACTTTAATAGGTTGAAGAGCAAAGAAATGAATTTACATTAGCTTGAACTTGGTACAAGGTACCCAACTGAAAGTCAAGTGAAAGGAAAATATAATCTTCAATTTTCACTTTCTTGTCTCACTCTCTTTTTTGAGATTCCAACTCGGAATATCCCCACTGTCTTGAGGCCTCCAAATAAACAAGCAAAACCACCAGTCCTGTGTTATTGCTTGAAACACTGACGGAAATCAAAATAGAAATAGAAGAGAATGCCATCACAGTGATGTAACACCCAAACAACAAAACCTTAACGTACATGGATGCTTACTTCTCCTACACAGCTGAAATTCTCCAGGCACCTCAAGGTTAGCCCTTTAAACACCAGTAACATTTTTTTTTTTTGTAATTTTTTTTTTTAATCATCATTTTATTGAGATATATTCACATACCACGCAGTCATACAAAACAAATTGTACTTTCGATTGTTTACAGTACCATTACATAGTTGTACATTCATCACCTAAATCAATCCCTGACACCTTCATTAGCACACACACAAAAATAACAAGAATAATAATTAGAGTGAAAAAGAGCAATTGAAGTAAAAAAGAACACTAGGTACCTTTGTCTGTTTGTTTGCTTCCCCTACTTTTCTACACATCGATCCATAAACTAGACAAAGTGGAGTTTGGTCCTTATGGCATTCCCAATCCCACTGTCACCCCTCATAAGCTACATTTTTATACAACTGTCTTCGAGATTCATGGGTTCTGGGTTGTAGTTTAATAGTTTCAGGTATCCACCACCAGCTACCCCAATTCTTTAGAACCTAAAAAAGGTTGTCTAAAGTGTGCGTAAGAGTGCCCACCAGAGTGATCTCTCGGCTCGTTTTGGAATCTCTCTGCCACTGAAGCTTATTTCATTTCCTTTCACATCCCCCTTTTGGTCAAGAAGATGTTCTCCATCCCACGATGCCGGGTCTACATTCCTCCCCGGGAGTCATATTCCACGTTGCCAGGGAGATTCACTTCCCTGACACCAGTAACATTTTACGTTTAAATGTGTCTGATGAAAAATTTTCCATGTCATACATAGTTCCATGCCTTCTCAATATGAAAGAAAATAATGTAACATTTTCTTCATTATTTGGAGTAATTATTTAAGTGTGAATTTTATATGGATATTTTAGCTTTAGTCTTGATAGATTTGTATCAATTTGTTTTTTTTCTGATTGTAATAAAAACATGTGCTTATTGAAGAAAATCTAGAAAATGCAGAAATATATAGCAAATAAAATATTTTGGAAGTAATCACTTTTAATATTTTGGTTCATTTCTTTCCAGCCTTTTCTCCAGAAACATAGTTTTTAGACAGTTGCAGTCATGATTTATATATTTTTTTGAATGCTGTTTTCACTCAATGTTATGCCACCAGAATAATTTCCATGCCAGTAAAAATTCCTTGTAAATATCATGTAAATGGATGCCAGATACTCTGTTATATGAATGTCCCACAATTTACTTTATACTTCCCCCTGAAAGGCATATAGGTCCCCTCAACAAACATATACTTTTTTGCCATTAAAAATAACCCTAATATGAACAACTCTGTGCAAGGTCCTGGTTCACAGTTCCAGTTTTCTTAGGGCCAAGTCTTAGAAGTGGAATTAGAGGGTCAATGCATATAACACAGAGTTATCTGGTCCAAAATGTCAATTGTGCCAAGTTTGAGAAACTCTGCTGCAAGAGATGAGGTCTCAAAAAACAATCTATAGTTTTAATAATAGTTTCTTAATATTACCACATTTCCAGTCAACATCTACTTCAAGTTCACAAATCCTGATAGGTCAATGTGCCTCTTAAGGCTCTTTTAATGTATCTATTTCCCCCTTTCTGTTTGTTTTCTTCTTCCCTTGTAATTTGTTGATGAAGAAACCAGGTTGATTTCCCACTGTTGGTTTCTCTACCATCTAGATTTGGATTCTCCATGGTGTCAGTGACGTGCTCCTCTCTTCCCTTTATTTTCTGTAAAGTAATAGAGCAACAGTTTGAGCTGCTTCAGGTTTGATTTTTTGGAGCAAAAATACTTCATATATGGTGTTGTGCAGTCCTTCGAGGGGCATAAAATGTCCAAATGGCTCTCCCTTTTCGACACAGACCATTAATTGTGACCACTGAAGATCACTGTCTACATTCTTTCTTTCATTGGCGGCTCATTCCCTCTCCATTTAGGATAATCAGTTATAGGAGTGATGCCAGCTTGGGGCTCCCAAAGGCCATCTTGTAGCCACACAAAGAGAGGTGGTCTGAGAGTAAAGCCAGAAAACAGCAGACAGCATGAATGAAGTATCTGAATCCTGGATCCAGCTGTGCCTGAATCTAGCCCTAACATCCGGACTCCCAGTTTGTAAATAGAACTTTTTGGAAGGGGAGGGGATCTTTGTTTAATTTAGTTTTATTTGGGTTCCTTTCTCTTGCAACTGAAAGAAAGAGTTCTGACTAGAACCATACATAAATTAAATTGGGAAAATTCTAAATCTTCATAATATTATTTACTTCCATCCAGAAACAAACTGAATATCTTAATTTATTTAAGTCCTGTTATATATCTCTTGGTGAAGCTGCCAGTTTTCTTCATAGAAGTGTGTTAATTCTTATTACAGATACTCTGTGTATATTATATTTTTGGTGTTAATCTTAATGAATTATTACTGCTATATTGTGTAACGGGCTATTGCTCTCATAGAGGAAATTGATATCTTCTTGTATATTTATTTTATGGTCTGGCCACATTATGTATTAAGTACATGACTTTTTCAGCTGGGTTTCTAGATTTTTTTTTTTTTTAGTCAGAAAAGGTAACATCCACAAACACTTCATTTTTCAGCTCTAAAGCTTATAAACGTTATCCTGAATTTCCAGAATAATCTGAGAGAATCATGGTGAGAGGCTAGTTATTGCTGATTTGATAGGTATATGTCAGTGCTTTGCTCTTGGGTATGGTGTTGTTCTGTGTTTATTTTCAGTGGATTTCCATACCCTTCTTGTTTCGGTCATTAATATATATGCTTCATAACTGTGGCCAACCCCCAACTAATGTACTGCTTCTACCTCTCTGAGGCTTGGAAACAGGATTATCAAGCTATTCTGAATCAAATACAGAATCATATTTCTTCATCTGTAAAATGACCACAATAAGTACCCACTTCAAAGAGTTTGGTGAGGATTCAGTTAATTAATTCACAGGAAATGCTTAGAATCATATCTGGCACATACTAACATATATCAAGATATAGGTCCCAAATGAACTGACTAAGTCTACCATGTGTAAAATAGAAGAATTTCATATAATATTAGGTCTCAGTCATTTTTTAAAAATTCAGTTTTATTGAGAGATATTCACATACCGTACAATCATCCATGGTGTACAATCAACTGTTCACAGTACCATCTTGTAGTTGTGCATTCATCACCCCGATCTATTTTTTTTAACATTTTCCTTGTACCAGAAAAAGTGAAAGTAATAAAAAGTTAAGAGTAAAAACAGAACACCCAAATTGTCCCCTCCACCCCACCCTATTTTTCCTTTAGTTTTTTTGCCCCCGTTTTTCTACTCATCCATCCATACACTGGATAAAGGGAGTGTGATCCACAAGGCTTTCACAATCACACTGTCACTCCTTGTAAGCTACATTGTTATACAATCGTCTTCAAGAGTGAAGGCTACTGAGTTGCAGTTTGATAGTTTCAGGTATTTACTTCTAGCTATTCCAATAAATTAAAATCTAAAAAGGGTTACCTATACAGTGTATAAGAGTGCCCACCAGAGTGACCTCTCAACTCCATTTGGAATCTCTCAGCCACTGAAACTTTATTTTGTTTCATTTCACATCCCCCTTTTGGTTAAGAAAATGTTCTCAATCCCATGATGCCGGGTCCAGATCCATCCCCGGGAGGTTTCAGTCATTTTAATTTTGACTGCTCTTATTTACTTATTCTCAGATGGTTTCCAAATAGCTGAAATTTCTACATAAGTGAGATATCACATCAGCACATCTTCTCAACAGGTGGGGCTATTCATTTGGCTGAAGTCCTCCAGATTGCTCAGAAATGCCCATATCTATGACATTATTTCCTTATTTATAGTATTTTCCACTCATTGAAAATGTCTTTGATAAAAAAATAATGAGTTATTGATAGACTGCTGTAATTCGTATGTATGTCAATTGATTGTTTTAAGCTTTATTTTATTTTATTTTGGGGGTGGGTGGCAATGACAGCCTTCAGAGGGCCACTACCTTTTTCTGACATCAGCCTTTCACTTTATGGTGATTTTCCTCTAAGAGAAGATACAGTCTAGGCACTCAGTAATCTTGATTTAAGACAATCACTGATCCAAACAGATGGAGATCAAAAAAGGAATAAGTCTGACAGAGAAGTGGGACTTTGCTGTGGTCCTGTCCCAGAAATCTATGTGATCACCTTTCTCTCTTTTTATCAGAACTAAAATGGAAACTAGAGCCAGAAGCACCTGCACAGTGGACTTGGGGACTTAAAGGAACAGGGCAGGAAAGATGAGCCTTAGGCTAAAATTAGCCTAAATCCCAGAAATAGAAGACAGTGGGGCTTTCCTTTAATCTCCTTGTCTGATTTCGTGGGAAACAGGATGCTTAAGGAATTTTGACCCAAATATATAGGTCAAAATAATTGGGGAAGGGTGGTGGCCATGAATGTAGATGGGGTCAGTATAATTTTCCAAGCCCAACTTCAGAGTGGGTGTAAAGATCATCTGCAAATGTTTATAAGGCTAAAGTGAATCAAGCCCCAAGCTCCCTGCTACTCATTTCAAAAACTGGCAAATAAAATCTTTTGAAAGAACTGCTTTTGAAGGTGAATCTTTTTTCACTGGTTTAAAGTGGCCAAGCTTAAAGCCTGTTCGAATTTGAGCATGTCTCTTATTTTTCCAGAGCCATTAGAGCTAAATACCATGGAAGCCCTGAACAAAATCGGGACATTGCCAGGTTCTCTTCTGGCTTTTGGCCCTAAAGTGCATTTTAACTATTCCAAACAAGAACACAAATGGCCTTGTTTTTGAATAAGCCTGAGGGAAACGCTATTGTACAAACTGTAATTGAGGTTAGTAGGAGCAAAGGAAAAAAAGAAAAACACTTCAAGTTTTCTCTCACAAAAAAAGTTACTCAACCTGGCACTGGATTTTTGTGTGATTGTAGTAAAAAAATTTTCGTGGCTTAACATTCTTTAGAATGTTTACATTTCATTTGGTACATTCTTTACAGAGAAAATTATAATTATAAAAGTATGCATTTCTTTTCAATGTCATCGTGAAGTTTAGGCTGAATTTGCATATTCACAGTACTGAAATCTTTAGTTGCTCTGTTTTTTTAAACAGCTCTGTCCAAATAACATTTATTGAGCATGATAGTAAGGGTTGAGGACTCAAAATGACTAAGACCTTGTCTTCAAGTTTACCTTCCAAGGAGAAGAGAGAGAGAGACAGATACATCCTTCCATCCATCCATCCATAATACATATATATTAAATGGAAGTGTGATCAAGGTACGGAAGTAACACACAGGCAAGTGAAAGATAAAGCGAGGAAAATAAGAGGCCAAACTTAAAATTTTGTACAAAACAAAGAAGGTCTCAATACATATTAATTTTATTAAGTCACCCATGTTGTCCTGTGATTTCTGTACATGAGTCAAGAAATTTAGGTATGTCTTTTAAAGTCATTTTCTTTAAAAAGTCTCACTTTTATCAGAAAGAATAGCTATGTCTGCATGATAGCCCTCAGGATAGTTTTGCTCTTCTGTTTCCTTTTCTTTTTCCTTCTTTCTTTTTTACAGTAAGCATATTATCTTTATAGTAAAGAAATAGTTAAGGAATTTTTCCTCATGTCCATAAAATGTCTGCTAACATCATAGCAAACAAATTTAGATTATGGATCTGGCAGTTTGGTAAGCCAAAAGTCTAAATTTCAGAATAGCTTTTAAAGAACTGTCTCTCTCTTATTTTTTCAAGCTTTATTGAGATATCTTCACATACTGTACAATCCATCCAAACTGTACAATCACTAGCTTTTAGTATAATCACAGAGGAGTGCATTCCTCACCACAAACAATTTTAGAACATTTTCATTATGCCAAAAATTAAAACCCCACATCTCTTAGCAGTCACCTTTCAATCCCGTTAACCTTCCCCAGCCCTACATAACCGCTAATCTAATTCTGTCTCTATAGATCTATTTGTATTAACATTTTATATAAATGAATCATACAATATGTAGTGCTTTGTGTTGGGATTCTTTTGCTTAGCATAATGGTTTTTAAAAATTATTGTGTTTTTTTAATTAGAGAAGTTGTAGGTTTACAGAAAAGTCACGTAAAAAATACAATGTTCCCATATACCCCCCTATTGTTGACACTTTGCATCGGTGTGGTAGAATTTGTTACAAGTGATGAAAGAATATTACAATATTACTGTTAACTGTACTCCACAGTTTACATTAGGTGTATTTTTCCCCATATACCACCCTATTATTAACACCTTGTAATAGTTTTGCGCATTTGTTGTAATTCATGAAAGAACCTTCTTATATTTGTATTATTAACCACAGTCCATCATCCACCACAAGGTTCACTGTGTTACACAGTCCCATGTTTTGTCTTCAAACTTTCCTTCTAGTTACATACACAACCCAAAACTTCTCCTTTCATCTACATTCCCACCCATAATTCAGCACTGTTAATTACACTCACAATAATGTGATACCATCACCACTATCCATTTCCAAACATTTACAATTAACTTAAACAGAAATTCTTCACAAATTAAGCATCAGCTCCCCATTCTCTACCTCCATTCTATCCTCTGGTAATCTATGTTCTAGATTCTAACTCTATGAGTTTGCTTATTATAATTAGTTCATATCAGTGAGATCATACAATATTTGTCCTTTTGTGTCTGGAGTGTTTCATTCAACATACTGTCCTCAAGGCTCATTCATGTTTTTGCATGCATCAGGACTTCATTCCTTCTTACAGTTGAATAACGTTTCATCATTTGGTTTATCCATTCATCAATTAACTTTGGTTGTTTTCCATATTTTGGCAATTGTGAATAATGTCGCTGTAAACATTGGTGTAAAATGTCTGTTTTTGAGTCCCCGCATTCAGTTATGGATATATACATAGCAGCAGGATTGCCGGGTCGTATGGTAATTCTATACTTAGCTTGCTGAGGAACTGACAAACTGTCTTCCACAGCAGCTGCACCATTTTACATTTCCACCAGCAAGGTATGAGTGCTCCTATTTCTCCACATCCTCTCCAACGCTTGTAGTTTTCTGATTTTTTAATAGTGGTCATTCTAGTAGGTGTGAAATGATATCTCATTGTGGTTTTGATTTGCATTTCTCCAATAGCTAGTGATGTTGAGCATCTTTTCATGTGCTTTTTAGCCATTTGTATTTCCTCTTTGAAAAACAATGTCTATTCAAGTCTTTTGCCCATTTTTTAATTGGGTTGTTTTTCTTTTTATTGTTGAGTTGTAGGATTTCTTTATATACTCCATATATTAAACCCATATCGGATACATGTTTTCCAAATATTTTCTTGAATCAAGATTTCCAAATATGTTCTCCCATTGAGTAGGTTGCCTTTTCACTTTCTTAACAAAGTCCTTTGAAGCACAAAAGTTTTTAATTTTGAGGAGGTCCCATTTATCTATTTTTTCTTTCGCTGCTTGTTCTTTGGGTATAAAGTCTAAGAAGCCATTGCTTACCACAAGATCTTGTAGCAGCTTTCCTACATTTTTCTTCTATGAGTTTTATGGCCCCAGTTCTTATATTTAGGTCTTTGATCCATTTTTGTATAAGGTGTGAGATGATGGTCCTCTTTCATTCTTTTGCTTATGGATATCCAGTTGTCCCAATACCATTTGTTGAACAGGCTATTCTGTCCCAGTTGAGGAGATATGGCAGCCTTGTCAAATATCAGTTGGAGATAGATGTGAGAGTTTATTTCTGAATTCTCAGTTTGATTCCATTAGTCAATATATCTATCTTTATGCCAGTACCATGCTGTTTTAACCACCGTAGCTTTTGAAAATGCTTTCAAGTCAGGAAGTGTGAGTCCTCCAACTTTGTTCTTCTTTTTCAAGGTGGTTTTTGACTATTCAAGGCAACTATTGATAGTTGGCTTTTCCATTTCTGCAAAGTAGGCTGTTGGAATTTTGACTGGGATTGTTATTGAATCTGTAAATCAACTTGGGTAGAATTGACATCTTAATGATATTTAGTCTTCCAATCCATGAAATGCCCCCCCCCCCCATTTATTTAGGTCTTCTTGGATTTCTTTTAGCCATGTTTTGTAGTTTTCTGTGTACAAGTTCTTTACATCCTTGGTTAAATTTATTCCTAGATATTTGATTCTTTTAGTTCTTATTCTAAATGGAATTTTTTTCTCAATTTCATCCTCAGATGGCTCATTACTAGTGTATAGAAACACTACTGATTTTTTTTAATTAAATTCAGTTTTATTGAAATACATTCACACACCATACAATCATCCATGATATACAATCCACTGTCCACAGTATGATAACATAGTTATGCGTTCATCACCACAGTCTATCTCTGAACATTTTCCTTACATCAGAAAGAACCACAACAAGAATAAAAAATAAAAGTGAAAAAAAACACCCAAATCATCCCCCCATCCCACCCCATTTGTCCTTTAGTTTTTGTCCCCATTCCTCCACTCATCCATACACTAGATAAAGGGGGTGTGATCCACAAGGTCTTCACAATCACACTGTCACCCCTTGTACTCTACATTATTATATAATTGTCTTCAGGAGTCCAGACTGCTGGGTTGGAGTTTGGTAGTTTCAGGTATTTACTTCTAGCTATTCCAATACATTAAAGCCTAAGAGGTGTTATCTATATAGTGCATAAGAATGTCCACCAGAGTGACCTCTCGACTCCATTTGGAATCTCTCAGCCACTGAAACTATTTCGTCTCATTTTGCATCCCCCTTTTGGTCAAGAAGATACTCTCAGTCCCACGATGCCGGGTCCACATTCATCCCCGGGAGTCATAATCTGCGTTGCCAGGGAGATTTACACCCCTGGGAGTCAGGTCCCACGTAGGGGGGAGGGCAGCGAGTTCACCTGCCGAGATGGCTCAGTTAGAGAGAGAGAGGGCCACATCTGAGCAACAAAGAGGCACTCAGGGGGAGACTCTCAGGCACCATTACATGCAAGTTTAGACTCTCCTTTGTGGTAATGAGCTTCATAAGGGCAAGTCCCATACTCAAGGGCTCAGCACATCAAACCACCAGTCCCAATGTTTGTAACAACATATGCTAGGGGATCAGCATCTCAAAGTTTAGAGATAGGCCTTACAATTCAGGGATAGAGTTAACTGCTGTAAGAGCTTACAATCTAGGGACTATTACAAGTATTGTGTCCAAGTTAGGCTGTGTTCTAAGATTCAATTCTGAGTTTACACATTGTAGTTAGTCCATATTGGTGAGGCATCATCCTTCTCACCATGCTTTCTCCAACACTTTTACTCCTATATATATTTTTTCCTACAATTTTATAGAGTTATATTCACATACCATACATTTATCCACAGTGTACAATCAGTTGTTCATGGTATCATCATAAAGTTGTACATTTATCACCATAATCAGCATCCGAACATACTGATTACTACAAGAAAAATTGTTTTCTTTCTTTGCAGCAATAAGAAAAAATGTTAAAAAGAAAAACAACATGTCATACAATACAATACACTATCAAGGACAGCAAACAACACCACTACCAAGAATCCCACATTACTCCCCTATATCCCCGTCTCATATACATTTAGCATTGGCGTATTGCCTTTGTTACATTTAATGGAGGTATATTACAATGTTACTGTTGACCATAGACTCCAGTTTGCTTTGATTATGTTTTTTCCTGAATACCATCCCTTATTCAAATTTCTACATGGTTGACATTCATTTGCTTTCCCACATGCAAAAACATTTTTATATTTGTATATTTAGTAACAGTCATTGGCCACTCCAGTTTTTGCCACGTTATACAGTCCCGGTCTTTATCATCTATCTTTACCTCTGGTGTCATACATTCTCCTATCCCACCTCTTTCAGCTTTACTCACAGACATCTTTGTTCAGTGCACTTACAATACCGTGCTACCATCACACAGTATTATGCTATCTATTTCTGGATCTATGCAATCAATCCTAAACATTCTGTAGTCCTTCAGCATCAAATGGCTGATCTCTGCCCTCTTTCTATCTCCTGGTCGCCTGTTTGTCAGCTTTTAACTCCCAAAGTTTGTTCATTAATGTCTGTTCATATTAGTGAGACCATACAGAATCTGTCCTTTTGTTTCTGGCTAACTTCACTCAACGTAATGTCCTCAAGGTTCATCCACATTATTACATGATCCATGTCTTTGTTCTGTCTTACAGCTGCATAATATTCCACCATGTGTATATACCACAGTTTGTTTATCCACTCGTCCTTTGATGGACATTTGGGCTGTTTCCATCTCTTGGCAATTGTGAATAATGCTGCAATAAACATTGGTTTACAAATGTCTGTTTGCGTCTTAAGTTTCAGTTCCTCTGAGTATATACCCAGCAATGGAATAGCTGGGTCATATGGCAAATCTATATTTAGCTTCCTGAGGAACCTCCATACTGTCTTCCAGAGTGGTTGCACCATTCTACATTCCCACCAACAATGAATAAGTGTGCCTCTTTCTCCACATCCTCTCCAGCACTTGTCATTTTCTGTTTTTTGGATAATGGCCATTCTGGTAGGTGTGAGATGATATCTCATTGTGGTTTTGATTTGCATTTCCTTAATAGCCAGTGACGTTGAGCATTTTTTCATATGCTTTTGAGCCATTTGTATTTCCTCTTCAGAAAAATGTCTGTTCATGTCTTTTGCCCATTTTTTAATTGGATTGTTTCTCTTTCTGTTATTGAGATGCAGGATTCCTTTATATATTCGGGATATTAAACCCTTATCTGATATGTGGTTTCCAAATATCATCTCCCATTCTGTAGGTTGCCTTTTGACTTTTCTGGCAAAGTCCTTTGATGTACAAAAGTGTTTAATTTTGAGGAGATCCCATTTGTCTATTTGTTCTTTGGTTGCTTGTGCCTTGGGTGTGAGGTCTAAGAAACCACCTCCTTTCACAAGATCTTTAAGATATTGCCCTACATTTTCTTCTAAGAGTTTTATGGTCTTGCTGCTAATGTTTAGGTCTTTGATCCACTTTGAGTTAATTTTGGTATAAGGTGTGAGATCGACATCCTCTTTCATTCTTTTGGAAATGGATATCCAGTTCTCCAAACACCATTTATTGAACAGGCTGCTCTTTCCCAGTTGCTTCGGCTTCACTGCCTTATCAAAGATCAGTTGTCCATAGATGTGAGGGTCTACTTCTGAACACTCAATTCGATTCCATTGATCAGTATATCTGTCCTTATGCCAGTACCATGCTGTTTTGAGCACTGTAGCTTTGTAATATGCTTCAAAGTCAGGTAGTGTTAGACCTCCCACTTCACTCCTTTTTCTCAAGACATTTTTAGCTATTCGGGGCACCTTACCCTTCCAAATAAATTTATTTTTTTTGGTTATTGGTTTTTCTATTTCTGTAGAGTAAGTTGTTGGGATTTGAATTGGTATTGCATTGAATCTGTAAATCAGTTTAGGTAAAATTGCCATCTTAACTATATTTAGTCTTCCAATCCATGAACATGGTATGTTCTTCCATTTTTTCAGGTCTTGTTCAATTTCTTTTAGGAGTTGCTTATAGTTTTCTATGTAAAGGTCTTTTGTGTCCTTGGTTAAGTTTATTCCTAAATACTTGATTCTTTTGGTTGCTATTGTAAATGGGATTTTTTTCTTGATTTCCTCCTCTTGTTGCACATTACTTGTGTATACGAACACTACAGATTTTTGTGTGTTGATCTTGTAGCCTGCTACTTTGCTGTATTCATTGACTAGTTCTAGTA
Organism: Choloepus didactylus; assembly: GCF_015220235.1. Taxonomy (NCBI): domain Eukaryota; kingdom Metazoa; phylum Chordata; class Mammalia; order Pilosa; family Megalonychidae; genus Choloepus; species Choloepus didactylus. The sequence goes on along the minus strand of NW_023637621.1, from coordinate 94,193 downwards.
GCTTTGCTGTAGATTTTTCTGGATTTCCTACATATAGAATCATGTCATCTGCAAATAGTGAAAGTTTTACTTCTTCCTCTCCAATTTGGATGCCTTTTATTTCTTTTTCTTGCCTAATTGCTCTAGCTAGAACTTCCAGCACAATGTTGAACAGCAATGGTGACAATGGGCACCCCTGTCTTGTTCTTGATCTTAGAGGATAAGCTTTCAGTCTCTCCCCATTGAGTGTGATGTTAGCTGTGGGTTTTTCATATATTGCCTTTATCATATTGAAAAAGTTCCCTTCTATTCCTATCCTTTGAAGTGTTTTCATCAGGAAAGGATGTTGAATTTTGTCAAATGCCTTTTCTGCATCAATTGAGATGATCATGTGGTTCTTCTGCTTTGATTTATTGATGTGGTGTATTACATTAATTGATTTTCTTGTGTTGAACCAGCCTTGCATACCTGGAATAAATCCCACCTGGTTGTGGTGTATAATTCTTTTAATGTGCTGCTGGATTCGATTTGCAAGTATTTTGTTGAGGATTTTTGCATCTATATTCATTAAAGAAATTGGTCTATAATTTTCTTTTTTTTTTTGTAGTATCTTTGCCTGGTTTTGGTATTAGGGTGATGATGGCTTCATAGAAAGAGTTAGGTAGCTTTCCCTCTTCAATTTTTTTGAAGAGATTGAGCAGGATTGGTACTAATTCGTTCTTGAATGCTTGGTAGAATTCACATGTGAAACCATCTGGTCCTGGGCTTTTTTCCTTTTTGGGAACTTTTTGATGACTGACTCAATCTCTTTACTTGTGATTGGTTTGTTGAGGTCATCTATTTCTTCTTGAGTTAATGTTGGTTGTTTATGCTTTTCTAGGTAGTTGTCCACTTCATCTAAGTTGTCTAGTTTATTAGCATATAGTTGCTCATAGTATCTTCTCATTATCTCCTTAATTTCTGCAGGGTCGGTAGTTATATTTCCTTTCCCGTTTCTGATTGCATTTATTTGCATCTGCTCTCTTTTTTTTGTTAGCCTAGCCAGTGGTCCATCGATTTTATTGATTTTCTCAAAGAACCAACTTCTGGTTTCGTTGATTCTCTCTATCATTTTTCTGTTCTAAATTGCATTTATTTCTGCTCTAATCTTTGTTATTTCCTCCCTTCTGCTTGCTTTGGGGTTAGTTTGCTGTTCTTTCTCTAATTCCTCCAGGTGAGCAGTTAACTCTTCAATTTTTGCTCTCTCTTCTCCTTTAATATAGGCATTTAGGGCAATAAATTTCCCTCTCAGCACCGCCTTTGCTGCATCCCATAAGTTTTGATAAGTTGTGTTTTCATTGTCATTTGTCTCAAGGTATTTCCTAATTTCTCTTGTAATTTCTTCCTTTACCCACTGGTTTTCTAAGAGGGTGTTGTTTAGCCTCCATATGTTTGTGAATTTTATGACCTTCTCCCTTTTATTTATTTCCAACTTCATTCCATTGTGGTCTGAGAAAGTGTTTTGTATAATATCAATATTTTTAAATTTGTTGAGACTTGCTTTGTGACCCAACATGTGGTCTATCCTAGAGAATGTTCCATGAGCACTTGAGAAAAAAGTGTATCCTGCTGTTGTTGGATGTAGTGTTCTATAAAAGTCTGTCAAGTCTAGTTCATTTATCATACAATTCAGCATCTCTGTTTCTTTAGTGATCCTCTGTCTAGATGTTCTATCCATTGATGAGAGTGGTGTATTGAAGTCTCCAACTATTATTGTAGAGGTATCTATTTCTCCTGTCAGTGATCGCAGTGTTTGCCTCATGAGTTTTGGGGCATTCTGGTTTGGTGCATAAATATTTATGACTGTTCTGTTTTCTTGATGAATTGACTCTTTTATTAATATATAGTGTCCTTCTTTGTCTCTTTTAATTGTTTCACTTTTGAAGTCTAACTTGTCTGATATTAATATAGCTACTCCTGCTTTTTTCTGGTTGTTGTTTGCATGAAATATCTTCTTCCAACCTTTCACTTTCAGTCTATGATTGTCCTTATGTCTAAAGTGAGTTTCTTGTAGACAGCATATAGATGGGTCCTGTTTTTTAATCCATTCTGCCAGTCTGTGTCTTTTTATTGGGGAGTTTAATCCATTTACATTTAGTGTTATTACTGTAAGGGCAGTACTTTCTACTACCATTTTGTTTTTTGGAATTTATATGTCATATCTTATTTTTTCCTCTCCTTTTACCTTTCTGCACTCTTCTCCAACTCTCTCTCTCCTGTCTTTTCCTATCAGCCTGTAGCACTCCCTTTAGTATTTCTTGTAGTGCCGGTGTCTTATTCACAAACTCTCTCAGTGTCTGTTTGTCTGAAAATGTTTTAATCTCTCCCTCATTTTTGAAGGAAAGTTTTGCTGGATATAGAATTCTTGGTTGGCAGTTTTTCTCTTTCAGTATCTTAAATATATCATGCCACTGTCTTCTTGCCTCCATGGTCTCTGCAGAGAAATCTGTACATAGTCTTATTGACTTTCCTTTGTATGTGATGGATTGCTTTTCTCTTGCTGCTTTCAGAATCCTCTCTTTGTCTTTGACATTGGACAATCTGACCAGTAAGTATCTTGGAGTAGGTCTATTGGGATCTATTCTATTTGGGGTACGTTGTACTTCTTGAATCTCTAATTTTCTGTCTTTTATAAGAGTTGGGAAATTTTCAGTGAATATGTCTTCTATTACTCTTTCTGCCCCTTTTCCCCTCTCTTCTCCTTTTGGGATACCCATAACACGTATATTTGTGCGTTTCATGTTGTCGCTCAGCTCCCTAAGACCTTGCTCATATTTTTCCATTTTTTTCACCATCTGTTCTTTGGTGTGTATGAATTCGAATGACCTGTCTTCCAGTTCACTGATCCTTTCTTCTGCCTGTTCAAATCTGCTGTTGTATCCCTCCATTGTGTTTTTCATCTCCTCCATTGTGGCCTTCATTCCTATGAGTTCTGCCATTTGTTTTTTTAAGTTTATGAATTCTTCTTTATGGTCAGCCAGTGTCTTCTTTATATCCTTCAGCTCTTTTGCTATATCTTCCTTCATTTCATCAAATTTATTTAGCATTAGTTGCCTCCACTCCTGTGTCTCAGCTGAGCTATTAGTTTGTTCCTTTGGCTGGTCCATGTTTTCGTGTTTCCTGGTATGGCTTGTTATCTTAAGTTGTCTAGGCATCTGATTCTCTTGATTAGTTTATTTTGGAGCTTGTTTTCTGTCTTTTACCTAGTGGTTTTCTTGTTGGTTGGCTTTGTTTTCTGGCCTCTGTTATTCAGTTCAACTTATTCTAGACCTCTAACTTAGGTTCTATTTAGTTGATCAGAATTTTTCCCCTCTTGTTTTTTCTGTTTTTTGCTCTGCCTCTATGTAACCTTTTTGTGAGTGGGTCTCCTCAGATATGGTCGACCCTAGTCAGATTTTCCCAGTCTAGTGAGGCCCAGGTCTCACTGGGAGGGTATGGAGTTTTCCTGAGAATGAGACCCTCCTATGAGGCCTTTAGAATTGGTGCTTTTCCTCTGCTATCCAGCAGGTGGCGCTGGCCAGCCCACAGGTCCCCCACCAGTGTAAGGAGGTGTGGAGACTTTAGTTCTCCTGGTGACTCTGATCCTGTTGGGGGCGTGGCTGACTGAAGCCGGAATCTAAATTCCAGCCCCTGGGGTCTGAATTCCCAGAAGGAGGACTGCCAGTTGAGCTGGGCCTCCCTCCACTCTCCCAATCCTCAGAACTCCAGTTGTCTCTCAGGGGCACTATTCCCTTCTCCTCTCTCCTCTTTGGGGCCTCTCCAGGTAGATTCCTTGGTCAGCCTGAGTTGCCAATTAAAGACGGGGCTGGAGGGCTTCAGTAATGAATACAGAATTCAAAGACACTGTAGGTACTCTGTCTCCCCTCAAGCCCAGCCGAGTCCCTCAACTTGGGCTTTCCGATAGAAAATAACCACATATATTACTTTTAGATTTAAGAAAAGAAAAAAAAAGTAGAAAAGAAATCAAGAAAAAGAAAAAAGGAAAAAAAAAAAAAAAGTCTCTTTTAAACGTCTTTCCCCAGCCTGGAAGTTTTGTCAGTGTCAGAATAGAGCATTTAAAGATGTGCTTTGGGCTATTGTCTGATAATTACTCTCCAATGGCTTCAGTTCCACCCCTGCCGGGGGCTACTGAAATGCAAAAAGATAAAGGATCAGTGAGAAGCCAGAAGGGACAAAATGTAAGGGGAAAAAAATGGCTTTTTTGGAGTCTGGGAATGGGTGCCCGCTTTTACGTGCTCCCACTTCTTGGAGCCCAGCCCTTCTTTAGCACCCCAGCTCCCAAAGTTAGTTAATTAATTTGTTAATTAGTTCTGCATCTGAGGCTGGGTTGAGCCTCCCTTCTTGCCCTCAGCAGATTGCTGTTTTTTGTATTTTTCTCCCCCCCTTTCAGGGAGCCGGCAACAAGACAGTCTGTGAGGTCTGGGTGGGGAGGGGCGCCAGACCCCTGGTCTGGGGAACTTACAATGTTCGTTGCGGTCTCAGCTTTTCCTCCAATTCCAAACTTGTGTCCAATGTGTGACTGGTTACTGGAGACCCCGAAAACACTGTTTCATATAGTTCTTGGGTAATTGCCAGCTGTTCTAGGGGAGAGACAAAATTCTGCTCCTCACCACTCCGCCATCTTCGAGGCGTGGGCTAGTTCATTTACTTTAGAAGTGGAGAAGGCTATGGCCCAGAAATGGTAAGTGATGTGGCATGATATCACAGACTGAATTCTATTCTCTCTTTTTTTTTTTTATCTCCAGTGTATTCCAAAATGCCTTACATAAGCTAGGTACTCATTAAAATGAATGAGTGAATGAATGAGAGATGGTTGCAATTAGAACTCTTGCCACCTGACGCACCAAGGTCACTCTGCAGAATGCTACTGTGAGTTGCATCTGTGACATCAATTCACTCCATTTGGTTCACTTTTTAACATCTTCACATGCCATAAAACTCACCCATTTCCAGCTCAGTACATTTTAGCTCAATTTAACCAAGCGATGGTGAGTTATATAAGCTTATTTATTTAAAGTCCATGTAGAGATTTGTTGGGAAACAAGGTGAATATGCTTAGCTAAAACTAGTTTTGGAATCCATTTTCTGATATATTTGTCAATGCATCCCTTGTCACCGACAATTGAGAACTGCATGTATTTTCCAAAATGTACATTGACTATAACCAAAAAGGAGTTTTTGATGTTCATTTCTAAGTTAGTGGAAAAAATCATTACAATCATAAGGAGACTGCTGTTTTGAGTCAGCATCTTGCTAGAAAGAAGAGCTTCCAAAGGAGAATCACAGGAGTCTCCAATGATTGACCAAATCCAGGCCTATGGACTTCTAAGGAGAAGCCAGATGGATTTATTATTACTGATTTCCAATACGATAAGCCTTTGTTTTCACAGATTACTTCAGTGTCTTGATTTGACATTGGCTGTTGTTTTAAAAAGCAAATTAAAAACACTGGAAAGGCAAGGGCAAGTTCAAACAATTCCAAACCACCCTGAAGGAGCAGAGTAGTTGATAATGGTGACCTCAAGCCCCTTTCTGAAGCCCCAGGCAGACTAGGGCTTGGAGGACTTTTCAGAGCTTCTCTTTGAGAAGACTGAGTCCATGGTCAACCAGTTTCTTTCTCTTTCAGGAACTCAAATTAATAGTCTAATGTGGAATACCATTAACTTTCTTAAAGGAAGGCATGGAACACAATGGGAACTTCATTTGATAAGAATGAAAGCCCCATAAAAGTGACCTGCTGGTGAGAAAGACCTTTTCTGTTCCATTTGCCGGCCAGTTTTTAGGTTCTATTGTAGAAAGAAATGAAACTGCTCCCAATATGTCATCCCTTTTATAGGGCAACCACAGTACACCTTTGAAATATTGATTTTCATATTTGAACTTCCTGGAAAAAGAAAAAATTTGGCGCACATATCTTGACCAACCTGACCTAAATTTGTCAGTTTTCAACAGGTGGGTTTGAGGCTTCAAATTCTCATTTAAGCATCTGGAGAGATATTTCACCCCAGAATGGGTGATCATGGTTTTATATCCCCAGACAGTCAACAAATATTTATTGAGTAACCATTGTACACCAGGAATTCTCCTAAGTGCTGCAATATACCAAAATAAACAGGAAAGAGAGCATCCCTGCCTTCAAAGAGCTTACCAACTTGTGAGGAAAAGCACACAACAAACACTTAAACAAGTAAATACATCATTTTTAGAACTCATAAGTGCTATACAGAATGTAAAATAGAGGGACATGTGGGTTGCTTTAGCTACATTGGTGGTAAAAGATCTTTCTGAGGAGGTGACAGTCAATGCGATTTCTGCTTGAACTCAGACTAAGACAGTAATTCAAAAGGCAAGTAAATGGTGGTAACTCTAAATGCCCCGAGCAACCGAGGAAAACTTAAAGGGTGATAACCCAGACAGTTTCACAAAGCTTCACTTCACTGTCCTTCCGAGAAAAGAAAAGTCTGGCTTCTCTTTAAGAGAGCAGTTGCAGATTTCAAATAATCACTTGCCTTGGGTTAAACCAGTGGCTCATACCTTTAGAAAGGCAGGTGTTCCAATTCAACCCACAAATCTATAATCACGCTGGACAAAAACAATACTCTGTGGGTTTTTTTTCAAGTCACCTTTGTAAAAATACTTCACTTACACGCAAAATATCGTTTCAGAACTAAATATACTTTTGGCACATATGCCCTTGGCTAACTTCCTGCATTACATTTGCCTTTAAGGGCATGTTCACTTTCTAGTTCTCATGCATTCAAACACTGCTGTGGGTTGAGTTCACAGCCCTGCAGGGGCAGTGTTTAAATAACCTCCCATGTTTTCATTAATTCCTAAAAAACCCTATGCAAACATTTCTGTTCTTATTAGGTTTTGCAAACCTTTGACCTTGTGCTTTTTTTCTTTCACAAAAACCTAAATCTGGTGCTCAGACTAGATTGATCTCACAATATATCGTCTTTAAAATAAATACAAGACTTGACAAGATTCAGAAACCATTGCTGAAATAACAGTTGGGATCTTCTCCAGTTTTCTGAGGCCAGGTCAACAGAGCTACAATTGTCTTGATAACTCAAGGGGGAAATAAAACACTCCATTTTGGGGAGGGAAAATAAACATCCAATGGGAGTATCTATTTTTGTGGGAATAGATGACAAAGATCTCTATATGAATGTTACCTGAATTCTTCATCTGCCTATATTTTTCCTGGTATTTTCTTGGTCTATAGAAACCAACCCTAAAGTCATGATTTCTTGGCACAAATGTGCAACAGAACTTACTAAAGGTACTAAGTAAGCATGACTCCAAGATTCAAAGGACTATTCTTGACCGAAACTAACCAGGTTATTTCGGTCAAATCTCCAAATGCTTGCAACTCTTTAGCCTGCTAGTCTGATGGGGAGAACAGTGATAAAAGTACACTAACATGTCTGGCATCTGTGTTCACTCACTCGTCCACACTGAGCGCTAGGTAAATGTCAGATGCTATAGTAGTAGTTTAAAGAATCAGTTCACTCTAGCTTTAAAAGAAAGTAAGTTTCACGAGATCGTTCCTTCTTACTGCCGCGTAGTATTCCGTCGTGTGTATATACCACATTTTATTTATCCACTCATCTGTTGAAGGACATTTGGGTTGTTTCCATCTCTTGGCAATTGTGAATAATGCTGCTATGAACATTGGCGTGCAGATATCTCTTCGTGTCACTGCTTGGATGAACCTTGAAGACATAATGCTGAGCGAAATAAGCCAGGCACAAAAAGAGAAATATTATATGCTACCACTAATGTGAACTTTGAAAAATGTAAAACAAATGGTTTATAATGTAGCATGTAGGGGAACTAGCAATAGAGAGCAATTAAGGAAGGGGGAACAATAATCCAAGAAGAACAGATAAGCTATTTAACGTTCTGGGGATGCCCAGGAATGACTATGGTCTGTTAATTTCTGATGGATATAGTAGGAGCAAGTTCACAGAAATGTTGCTATATTAGGTAACTTTCTTGGGGTAAAGTAGGAACATGTTGGAAGTAAAGCAGTTATCTTAGGTTAGTTGTCTTTTTCTTACTCCCTTGTTATGGTTTCTTTGAAATGTTCTTTTATTGTATGTTTGTTTTCTTTTTAACTTTTTTTTCATACAGTTGATTTAAAAAAAAAGGGAAAGTTAAAAAAAAAAAAGAAAAGAAAGTAAGTGCACATCTTTAAAAGTGAAGCTTACACATAGAAATTTCCTTACTTGTTAGGCTTTGAAGGATAATTTGTAGAACACAATTTCTAAGCCTTTTGCGTTTCCACCGAGAGAACAAAAGGGGAATTAAATAGGAGGGCTGGGCAGTTACATTACTAATTCACACAGAAAACAGCAGCTTTTAAATGAAATTTCGGGGAACTGCAGCATAGTAGAGATGACATACAAGAATGATTTTTAAAAGCGGGACTGAACCAAGAAAGATTAATTAAATAAGATTCTGGCTGCTGTACCACATAAAATTCATGCATATCAGTGGATTTACCCTGAAGCTAGGCTCTTGAGCCCAAATCATCTAGGAGACTCAGAGATAAATTCATAGTTGTTTCCCCTCCCTGGGAAGATAACCCTGAGGGGAGGGAGAAAGAAAATGAGAGATTTTCCTCCATCAATCTCTATTGCCTTCTGCTCTACCCAACTGGGCTTTTAAGGGTACAAACAAGCGAAGGGAGGGAAATAAGAAGGGAGGAGGTCAGAAACTGATGGCTGACAAGTTGCAAAGGAGATGTGTTGGGGACGATTAAGGTAGCATGTATAAAATCCACCCTCAGCGATGCCGGAGATATGCAACATGGCCGCTAGGGCTGATGCAATAACGGCTTAAGTTGCCCTCAGCCTTCTACGGAAGTGATAGCCGTTCGCGCCTAAGATTTGCGCCTAGAGTGCTAGCTTTACTACCTGCCTTCTACCCCAGCAACAGTAGCCACCAATCCTGTGCTACCCTTACATCTGCCATCCGCCCTAGCAACAGCAGCAGCCAATCCTAGGCCGCCACCCGTCCTTACTAGCCACTCCCTCCACCCTTAGAGTATATATACCCTGCCTCTTCAATAAAATTTTGCAGCTTAATCAGAAACCTGTCTTGCTGTCATTCCTCATGTCTCTTGTCCCATACCATTCCTCCCGCACAGGACTCGGAGCCTCCGTTGAACGTCCCGCGGGCCGGGACAGAGATGAGGTTGCAGTGAGAGCTGACAGATGAGAACGTTCTCTAGGTTTCCATGTTACAAGCATTGCCAGCAGGTGAATACGGCAATGCTAGCCAGTCTGCATTGTTTTCCTTCATCAAAGGTCATTGTCCAGCCTCTCCAAGAGGCACTAGATAAAAGGTGAAGAGCATGGGTGCTAGAATCACAGCCAGATTGAATTCCGGCTCTGCTGCTTACCAGCTCTGTGACTCCATTTCCTCTCCTGCAAAATGGGGGCAATAGTAGTCTTTGCCCCTAGGTTTATGGGAGTTCAATGACCAATTCTTGTAAAGTGCTCAGAAGAGTATCTGACATACAGTGAACACCGTAGAAGCATTTGTTAAATTAATAAGTACAATTATGCCCAGCACCCTTTCTTCCAAGTCTGGATAGGTTTATCAGCTGACAGAAAACAGGAAGTATTTTTGAGGGCTGATAATTTATACTTCATTTTTTTTCTTTCCAAGTGCTTCTGTTTATAAAGAGCAATTGGTTATACTATTTCTGTTTATCTTTACAATTTTTACAATTCCTGGAAAAATTCTGTGATAGAAATGTCCACCATTTTTTTTTCTTCTCTGAAATGAAACTGGTCTCCAGAAAGTTGACTAATTCCATGATGGCAGCACAATAATATATATATATATATATATATATATTTTTTTTTTTTTCTTGCATGGCATTTATACAGCAATGCGTTATAGGAAATGAGGATTTTTTTTTCTCCTCTGGGAACCACCCTGTCTTTCTTTCACATGGAGACTTGCAAAGAGTCCATTTGTGATTCTGTGGAAACTTTTCTCATGAATGTTACTACTTTTGAAGTTGAATACATTCATTCTGTGGAAAATATAACTAACAGTTGGCATGGAGAAGAGCAGGACAATTCTCAGAAATAAACCCAAATATTTATATATTTGTCCACAAAAGATCTGCACCAGTGATGTTAGGATATGTAAGAAAATGAGCTTTGTCCTCAACACTAAGACCTACATCCATTTTCAACAACAACATAAAAGATCCCATAAAGCCTTCCCTTTGTTACTGGGCTGCCACAAGAATGTGAGTTGGGTAAACCGATGTGTTCTTAGCACTATCTTTAGCTTCTAGTCTGGTGGTCCTTGTTGGAGCCAGACTTCTCTTCTTAACTCAAAACTGTTCTGGCAGAATGTAAAATAGCTGTTTTATTATTCTTAATATTTTGGAAAAGATAGTTTCAAGTTAATACCACTCTTTTAGTTTATTCGGTTTCTTTGTTTCTTGCACTACTTTGTTTCTCTCTAGTTGCTGAGTTTCCCCGTATCTTTGATTTGAATATGCGGTAAGCAATTTACATCTGATGAATTTTATTTCTTCAGACATATTTTAATCCCAAAGTTTTTTGTTTGTTCAAAGAGAATACTCTGAACAGAATCGTACTAAATTTTGGCAAAGGAACAGAACAAAGTAATTGTTTCAGTACTATAATTTCTTACAGATTTAATTTTAGGCTGCTAGGTTATTTAAAGGAAAAAAATCAGAATGGATTTTTCTTCTAAATAATAATCCTTAATGTGTCCCAATTGCTTTATTGAATATTCATACACACACACACACACACACACACACAGCATAGATGTTATAAATATTCCCACCTAACCTTCTTCCATATATAATGTTTTCATTATGGTTTTTAAGTGGAAATATTTTCTCTTTAATGAATTATGTCAGGGGTCTTGAATACAGACATTTTAAAAGTTTACCCTTTGCACTCAACAAGAAAGAAAAATATCAGGTAATTCTTTCCAAAGGTCATAAGATACCGAAGCAGGTTTCAAGTAAAACTGCTCATTTAACTACCATTTCCCCATTAAGCAGGTCATGCTTTAGTACATTACATTACAGAAAATATGGAGTCTGCTCAGAATGCTGGGAGAAACACTGCCAAAGAAAGAAAACTAAGGCATATTCACTAGACAAATGCCCTTCCTCCTAAGACCTACCTTCCCTCCTGGGAGTGAGTATAAATCACATTCAGAGGTGTACTTTTCTCCAAACAATTATATTCCTATCTTGTGCCTATGGCTCCTTGGAGTGTTCTTCTAAGTGCACAATAAATAGCCTTTCTTGATTCACAGAAGTTCATGCTCATACAGATCAATACAAATCTATTCCATACTGAGTTTGCTCTTTAATTTAGTTTTCTTAGAATTTATTCAAATTTATTCAAATGTTCCAAACTGTATGTTTGGGGTGCTAGTGGATTGATTTGGACCTTAAGTTTTGACTAGACATGTTCCACTGTTCCTACCATCATGGCACTTATAGTGACAGCTGAAATCTAGGGAAATAAATAAAACCATATTTTCTTTCTATCACTGACTTAAAAAAGTAAAAGCAAATAATTTCCCTCTACAACTATTTATTTGGTTTTAGAAAATAGAAATTGTATCTCTTATGCCGATCTCACTTCTGGCACAGTGAAAAAGACGTATTCTTCATAATAAAAGTTACTCTCAGAGCAATCTCGAGTCCACAGTTTGGGGGAAAAAGGCAGTAGCCCCAAAGGACTTGAGGTGCAGTAAGGGGTCAGCTTAAAGAGGGTGCCTAGGAATTCCAGAATTATCATGGAGGAGCCTGGTGAAGACTAAATGGAACTGATGGGGTAAAGATACTCTTTACACTACAATCACAAGGGCCTGGTCAGCACAGAGAGCAGGGCCACTACTGGCAAAAAGAGAACTAGACCCCTTCAGCTACAAAATGAATACTTTAAACCATTTTTAAACTTAAAAAATTCACTATTTCTTCTTCTGCTGTGGCTCAGAAACAAAACTGATTGAAGATTTGGGGTGTTAATTAGGCACATTTCCCCATCAAAGTGAAATAAAAGCATTAAAGAGGGAAGGAGAAAGAAAACACCAGGAAAAATAGCTGGTACTTGTGTACAAATATAGTAGACCCAAAATGGAAACACCCAGACTAGTTTAAAATAGCAGAATTTTAGAACCAGAAGTTATCTTGGACTTGGTGCAATCCATCTCCCTCAGTCATTGAGGAAACTGAGGCTGTACAATATGTAACTTAGCAAAAGTTACTCTGATCTGGGTTTAGAGTCTGTGTCTTGGGTTCTGGTCTATGTGGTTTGGTTATATTGTAACTGGAGAGCCCCAGGTCTTCTGTCCACTTGGGTTACCCTTTCCCTCAATATTCAAATAAAGCAAGTTGAGTCTAAGTCTCTTTCACTTTACCCCCACCTCAGTCCCACTCTGGCCTTTTGAAGGATTTCTGGGACTATTTATATTGTACTGGTGACACCTGCTACTCCTTACCTGGACTCCTGATTGCAGCCCATCTTCAGTTACCTCTCCCAGCTTCTTGCTACCTGTGTACCCAAACCACTTTCCCCCAAGTTGGAGGAACATGGCTCCCTCTTCTTCACTGGCAAGGTACAAATAAAAGAAGTGTCATGGTGTATAACAAAGCCTACCAAAGGTTGAAAACAAATGGAGAGAGAGTGCCACAGAGTCCCAGAAATTCCTTGCGATTGGATGTTAGCATCATGCTGAAGTTCCCAGCTATAACTGCCATGGAGGAATCTCTTGACTCTCTTTCCTTAGACCCCAATGTATTGCCTCTCACTTCTATGATGTTAACTCCGTTTTTCTCAGGGTACAAAGCTGGTAGCTCCATCTTTCTCAAACTCTGATCCGAGACCAGGTCCAGGGACATGGCCTTTGTGAGCCCAAATGCACATTAGAGAAGTTATTTTCCTGAATTTTATTCCTAGCATACGTATACAACTGCAGCTTTTAAACACAGCACCATTTTTTCCCTTAGGTCATGGCCATGTTAAACAAAATGAAAATCAGACATATCAAAACTATCAGTCCAGAGGCCTTCTGCTCATCTTTCAGAGCCATTGGTGGTTTACAAATGAATTTTGTTCCTGGATACCTCTCCAACCCATCCCCTCCTCAGCGTCACCACTGCCACTGCCTTGGACCAGGTCCTCAAAATCTCACCCCTGGATTACGACTAGAGGCTCCAAAACTTGTCTCCATGATGTCAGTGCTTTTCTATTCAGACTGTCTTTCACCTGCCAACCAGAGTTTTGTTTCAAAGTTTTAAATTTTAGCATGACACTCCCCTAGTTAAGCATCACAGCGGCCAGCACCAGCTCTCAGAAGTACATGTGGCCTTCTCAGCCAGTCACCCTCTAGCCCTAGCTTACCATTCCATCCTCGTCCCCTACTATTCTCACCAGGTCACTGCGCTGCTATTAAAACACACCTCTTGGCACACCTTGGTATCTTCAGGATGCCTTTTCCTTTTTTGGAATGCCCTCCTTAGAAATGTCTAACACACCTGCTTCAAAAGTCAGGGCCCAGCTGAATGGGCTTCACTTCCAGGAAGTCTTCCCTCCTGGCTCCCGCAGCCTTCAGTACTTGCCTTCATTACTGCAATGTGCCTGAGGATCCCCTACTAGGCTGTAAAGTAACAGGGAACAGTGGCTTTAATCTATCTGGGTTTTCCTGAGACTCAACACGGTATTGAGCTCTGAGTGGCTTTTTGATGAGTATCTGTTGAATTGAATAGACTTACGCTTGGTCACCCATATCCAGAAAGACAGCAAGGGCAGAGGCGGCGCGCTCCCACCCACAGAGGGCGGGCGGGTGTGCCGCGGGGACAAGAGGCGGGGGTGCTGTTTCACTTTCACTTTCCTTCCCTTCCGGGCCCCAGCGCTGGCCGGCGGGACCGCGAATGTCCGCTTTCAAAGGACTTTGTCTGACCTTGGAGCTTTGTGGCAAACCTGTGGGAAAGGCGGGGCAGGTAATTCCAACGCACAGAAGAGAACACCAAGACCCAGAAATGGGCAAGCAAAACCATCAAAAGGAGTGATGATCAGCGATCTCATGATAAAGCTGGATGTTAGTTCACATGCCTCAGGACATCCAGTTGTGGACTCCACACCAGCTCCTGGGATCAGGCTTTCATCCACTTAATACCCTTCTTTGCTAACCACAAATGGCTACCCAAAGGAAACACCTGGTGAAAGATTTCAATCCTTATGTCACCTACTACATCTGTAAAGGGTAGCTGATCTAGCCAACGACGGTGACTGAATGCCTCCATACCTACTGTCATTCCTGCTGGATGTCCACTTGGACGTCCTAAAGTCACCTGGAATTCAACAAATCTACAAAGGAACAAATAGGATGCCAGCACTCAGTTGTCCAAGCAAGAAGTATGCTCCACACTTGACTGTCTTTACGTTCACTAAAAACCTGGGACAAAATCCTAAGTCTCTCTCTTTGGTATTTCTTAAATCTGTGCCTTCACTTCCATCTGCCGGTGACTGCTCTTGTTCAGGCCCTCATTACTTCTCAAGAAAGTCCTGGCAGCAGACTCCTAACTCTTCCAGAGTGGTGACGTTCAAGACAGTTTACTGTCTTCATCACAGTCTTCATCACTATCACTCTTCAGCCTATGTAAAATTTGCTAAAGATACCCCGTTGCTCTCGGGATAAATTAAAACACTTTAATTCTGATCAGTTTCTGCCCATCTCTTTCTCCTCCACTGCCTAAGGCACATCACTGATTCAGCTGCCTGTTTTGCTTGAAATGCACTTCTTCCTCTCTATGCCCGGAGAAGTTAATCCATTCTGTAAAACTCATCTCAAAGATGTGCCACCTGTCTCCTACTACAGACAGATTTGGGTTATGTTTTCCTAATCACTGGTAATTAAGTGCTTAATAAAAACTTAAACAAATTAAAAAAGAAAGAACAAGAGCAAAATATCAAAAATATTATGTTAAGCATTTTAAATTTATATTTCTTTAAACTAAGGGAGGAGGAGAAAGGATCCTGATTTATTTCATCAAAACTAATGACAACTATATCTAGTGAATAATGTTGGGAAAACAGACTCAATTTATGAAGAAAACTAATTTGGATCACTATCTCAAACCATATATGAACATTACCTCAAAATGAATTAAGAATCCCCAAATAAAAGTTGTCTATCACTAAGAGAATAAATTAGCAAAATGTAGTAAAAGTGTAAGATGGAAAACAAAGCAGTGGTCAGAACCAATGAACTCAAAGTACATAAAAATAGATTGATGTTAAAAACAAAGGGTTAAGTAAAATAGTAAGAAACAGAGTGAGATCTAGAATATAAAAGCATTTATGGAGAGTAAAATCATAAATATAAAAATGCAAAACAGCAATGAATATGTTTCCAGGATACATTCTCATCCAAAGACATACATTAGCCAATTTAGGAAGTATGCCTAAGGTGGGATGCAGAATGAAGAAAATAAACAAGAAAGAGACATTGCCTGGATTGATGATAATAACAGACTACGAATGAGGATTTTTCAAGGGTATGCTCATATCTAAAAGATGTATGTTGAACCTGTTAGGGTGATGTAGATCAAGAGGAAAATGAAGGAGAAAAATAAGAACGGTTTTTGAACGGCTATTGTAGGTGACAGTATATAACGCACTGAGGAATATAAGTAACTCAGCTGTGTATCTAAGAGCTAAATAATGAAAATAAAAAAATTTATATGAATGCAAAAGAATATCCAAAGTTTGTAGGGCAGCAAAGTAGCTATTTTCACAGTGTGATGTCTTATTCCCACATCTGAAGCCCCAGTTGGTGGATCCCTTCAGAGGGCATGATATAGAACAGGCTAAGGGATGGGCAGAAGATTCTAATTCCTGCCCTGCCTGGGACTTGCCGTGTGATCCCAAACAGGCCACTCCACTCCCCAGGCCTGGCTTCCTTATCAAAACTACAAGATAACAATACTGATGTGTGTCCAAGGAGGGCCTTGAGGAGAGAAAGCAGAAGGGACTGCACCACCTTCCAAACGACCAGTTTCCCTCAAAATATTAAATACATTAAACAACTCCAGCTCACGGAGTTGTTTCTTCTGCCTGCTTCCCACTGTCAGAAGCCTGCAGTTATTGGACTGGAATTAGGGAAAAAGGGAGGGGGCTAAGAAAGAGAAATGGCCTACCCACCAAAACCACCACACTGTCATCTCCTAGCCTTTATCGTAGAATTCATTGAAACCCACTCTACTAGCCATATATGTGTGTTGGCACAATCACCCAGCCTCTGCAGGACCCATTGCCAATATAACCTGGACCATATGAGTTACTGGACATTTCCCTCACTCCTATTTCATCACTGGAGAACGGAGTTGGATAGAGGTCACTCAGTAAGAGCCTGAGACTTAGGTTTCAAAGGGCCTGAGGACAAAGGGTCCCCAGGCAGGAGGGACCTCAAAATTTTTTGCCCTCAAAATTTCCTTCCTACTTACATGGAAGAGAATTTGTAAGCCACTTTTGTGGGACATAATGCAAGGTTCCCCTGGTTCGATTATCTGGCAGCACAAATAAGGAAAACCCCCATTCTTTTATGTGACACAGCACATCTGGATTTGTTAAATAAAATTACTATTTTGACACAATTTATAGTTAGTATGTCATACTGTTTAGAGTGAAGACAAATATTTCTAAAATATGAGAAATTAATTTTTGAAAGAACTCCAAAATTACTTCTTTTCAGACAAAATTACTTCTCTTCAAAGAGAACAATAATTTTTATTTAGCTATTAATCATTCGACCTACTGTGTTAAAAACATGAACTCTTCCAGAAGTATTTATTTACCCTGAAGTTTTTTCATGAGCTGTTACTGATAATGCTTTATTGGTTAGCTTCCTTCTAGGGAACTTGGCGCTGTTCGCAGGCCATATCTTATGTGGCTGTCCAACATGCCTTTGTGGCAGGTGAGTGACCAATGGAAAAAGGCTCAAAGAAAAGAGAACAGCTGTTGAAACTATTCGTGAGACTTGAGCAACTTAAGAGTTGGGTCTAGAACCCAAGCCTCTGAGTTGATCTTAGTAACCTGGGTTGAACTTACTGTTTTAAGGTAAAAAGTCAATTATTCTCTGTAGGAATAACAAACGGTACAGTTTTCTTGATGCAAAAATTCCTGACTTTGGGCTAAATATAGAAAAAAAAGTGGGGTAGATGGAGGGACAAGTTGCAAAAGGGATGCTACTATTTCGTTGGTGATGGTGGTTGTGGTGGTGTATGTGTGTTGTGATGCAGCTCAACATCATTATGTAAAAGTAAACAAGAAAGAGAGGGGCTGGTTAGTGAAGAAAAATAAATTTATCTTTGACCTATTGAGCAGCTTTTTGAAATCTGAGTCACCAGTTTGGGGCTGTCCTGTGGGAAAGGGCCAGGAAGTGACAAAATAAATGACGAAATCCAAATGGAAAAGCACTGTTCTGTGAGCTGTATAAAGAGGAAGGCAGGATACGAACGTTTATCCCTGCTAACATGCATACAGTACTTGGACAAATCCGTTTCTACGCTAATGTACAGTCATGTGGTGATCTGTGTATTCTTTGTACCCACGAGCCTCACGATGCCATAAACTTCAAGTGATTAAATGGGCTATCTTCCACTCAGTTGAAACAGTCACGTTCCAACAGCACAAGACATTTTGTACTGTAAAGCCTTGGGAAAGGAAACAGTGGTGATATAAATTGAACTAGATAAATCTGAGGCTCTAGTACTAGTATAAGGAAAACTAAACCTCCAGTTCCCAGCCTATTCAATGCAGCCCATTGGCAACATGTTACCTTGATCTGGGAAGATAATCACAGAAAAAAACCATAATAAAGAATATAGGAGGCGGGGCAAGATGGCAGACTGGTGAGCTGTATGTTTTAGTTACTCCTCCAGGAAAGTAGGTAAAAAGCCAGGAACTGCGTGGACTGGACACCACAGAGCAATCTGTCTTTGGGCATACTTCATACAACACTCATGAAAACGTGGAACTGCTGAGATCAGCGAAATCTGTAAGTTTTTGCGGCCAGGGGACCCGCGCCCCTCCCTGCCAGGCTCAGTCCTGGGGGAGGAGGGGCTGTCAGCTCCAGGAAGGAGAAGGGAGAATTGCAGTGGCTGCTCTTACCGGAAACTCATTCTACTGATTCAAACTCCAACCATAGATAGACTGAGGCCAGACACCAGAGACTCTGAGAGCAGCCAGCCCAGCAGAGAGGAGACAGGCATAGAAAAAAAACAACACGAAAAACTCCAAAATAAAAGCAGAGGATTTTTGGAGTTCTGGTGAACACAGAAAGGGGAAGGGCGGAGATCAGGCCTTGAGGCGCATATGCAAATCCCGAAGCAAGGCTGATCTCTCTGCCCTGGGCACCTTTCCTTAATGGCCCTGGTTGCTTTGTCTATTAGCATTTCAATAACCCATTAGATCTCTGAGGAGGGCCGTTTTTTTTTTTTTTTTTTTTTTTTTTTTTTTTTTTTTTAAATCCTTTTTGCTTTTTCTAAAACAATTACTCTAAGAAGCTCAATACAGAAAGCTTCAAAGAATTGAAATTTGGGCACATCAAGTCAAGAGCAGAACTAAGAGAGCTCTGAGACAAAAGGCAATAATCCAGTGGCTGAGAAAATTCACTAAACAACACAACTTCCCAAGAAAAGGGGGGTGTCCGCTCACAGCCACCATCCTGGTGGACAGGAAACACTCCTGCCCATCGCCAGCCCCATAGCCCAGAGCTGCCCCAGACAACCCAGTGTGACGGAAGTGCTTCAAATAACAGGCACACACCACAAAACTGGGCGTGGACATTAGCCTTCCCTGCAACCTCAGCTGAATGTCCCAGAGCTGGGAAGGGGGAGCAGTGTGAATTAACAGAGCCCCATTCAGCCATTATTTGAGCAGACTGGGAGCCTCCCAACACAGCCCAGCAGCCCAGAACTGCCCTGGGGGGACGGCACTCACCTGTGACATAGCACAGTCATCCCTCAACAGAGGACCCGGGGTGCACAGCCTGGAAGAGGGGCCCACTTGCAAGTCTCAGGAGCCATACACCAGTACCAAAGACTTGTGGGTCAGTGGCAGAGACAAACTGTGGCAGGACTGAACTGAAGGATTAGACTATTGCAGTAGCTTTAAAACTCTAGGATCATCAGGGAGATTTGATTGTTAGGGCCACACCCCCTCCCCGACTGCCCAGAAACACGCCCCACATACAGGGCAGGCAACACCAACTACACACGCAAGCTTGGGACACCAATTGGGCCCCACAAGACTCACTCCCCCACTCACCAAAAAGGCTAAGCAGGGGAGATCTGGCTTGTGGAGAACAGGTGGCTCGTGGACGCCACCTGCTGGTTAGTTAGAGAAAGTGTACTCCACGAAGCTGTAGATCTGATAAATTAGAGATAAGGACTTCAACTGGTCTACAAACCCTAAAAGAACCCTATCAAGGTCAGCAAATGCCACGAGGCCAAAAACAACAGAAAATTATAAAGCATATGAAAAAACCAGACGATATGGATAACCCAAGCCCAAGCACCCAAATCAAAAGACCAGAAGAGACACACCTAGAGCAGCTACTCAAAGAACTAAAGATGAACAATGAGACCCTAGTACGGGATATGAAGGAAATCAAGAAGACCCTAGAAGAGCATAAAGAAGACATTGCAAGACTAAATAAAAAATGGATGATCTTATGGAAATTAAAGAAACTGTTGACCAAATTAAAAAGATTCTGGACACTCATAGTACAAGACTAGAGGAAGTTGAACAACGAATCAGTGACCTGGAAGATGACAGAATGGAAAATGAAAACATAAAAGAAAGAATGGGGAAAAAAATTGAAAAACTCGAAATGGACCTCAGGGATATGATAGATAATATGAAACGTCCGAATATAAGACTCATTGGTGTCCCAGAAGGGGAAGAAAAGGGTAAAGGTCTAGGAAGAGTATTCAAAGAAATTGTTGGGGAAAACTTCCCAAATCTTCTAAACAACATAAATACACAAATCATAAATGCTCAGCAAACTCCAAATAGAATAAATCCAAAAAAACCCACTCCGAGACATATACTGATCACACTGTCAAACAGAAGAGAAGGAGCAAGTTCTGAAAGCAGCAAGAGAAAAGCAATTCACCACATACAAAGGAAACAGCATAAGACTAAGTAGTGACTACTCAGCAGCCACCATGGAGGCGAGAAGGCAGTGGCACGATATATTTAAAATTCTGAGTGAGAGGAATTTCCAGCCAAGAATACTTTATCCAGCAAAGCTCTCCTTCAAATTTGAGGGAGAGCTTAAATTTTTCACAGACAAAGAAATGCTGAGAGAATTTGCTAACAAGAGACCTGCCCTACTGGAGATACTAAAGGGAGCCCTACAGACAGAGAAACAAAGACAGGACAGAGAGACTTGGAGAAAGGTTCAGTACTAAAGAGATTCGGTAGGGGTACAATAAAGGATATTAATAGAGAGAGGGAAAAATATGGCAAACATAATCCAAAGGATAAGATGGCCGATTCAAGAAATGCCTTCACGGTTTTAACGTTGAATGTAAATGGATTAAACTCCCCAATTAAAAGATATAGATTCGCAGAATGGATCAAAAAAAATGAACCATCAATATGTTGCATACAAGAGACTCATCTTAGACACAGGGACACAAAGAAACTGAAAGTGAAAGGATGGAAAAAAATATTTCATGCAAGCTACAGCCAAAAGAAAGCAGGTGTAGCAATATTCATCTCAGATAAAATAGACTTCAAATGCAGGGATGTTTTGAGAGACAAAGAAGGCCACTACATACTAATAAAAGGGGCAATTCAGCAAGAAGAAATAACAATCGTAAATGTCTATGCACCCAATCAAGGTGCCACAAAATACATGAGAGAAACATTGGCAAAACTAAAGGAAGCAATTGATGTTTCCACAATAATTGTGGGAGACTTCAACACATCACTCTCTCCTATAGATAGATCAACCAGACAGAAGACCAATAAGGAAATTGAAAACATAAACAATCTGATAAATGAATTAGATTTAACAGACATCTACAGGACATTACATCCCAAATCAACAGGATACACATACTTTTCTAGTGTTCACGGAACTTTCTCCAGAATAGATCATATGCTGGGACATAAAACAAGCCTCAATAAATTTAAAAAGATTGAAATTATTCAAAGCACATTCTCTGACCACAATGGAATACAATTAGAAGTCAATAACCATCAGAGACTTAGAAAATTCACAAATACCTGGAGGTTAAACAACACACTCCTAAACAATCAGTGGGTTAAAGAAGAAATAGCAAGAGAAATTGCTAAATATATAGAGACGAATGAAAATGAGAACACAACATACCAAAACCTATGGGATGCAGCAAAAGCAGTGCTAAGGGGAAATTTATAGCACTAAACGCATATATTAAAAAGGAAGAAAGAGCCAAAATCAAAGAACTAATGGATCAACTGAAGAAGCTAGAAAATGAACAGCAAACCAATCCTAAACCAAGTACAAGAAAAGAAATAACAAGGATTAAAGCAGAAATAAATGACATAGAGAACAAAAAAACAATAGAAAGGATAAATATCACCAAAAGTTGGTTCTTTGAGAAGATCAACAAGATTGACAAGCCCCTAGCTAGACTGACAAAATCAAAAAGAGAGAAGACCCATATAAACAAAATAATGAATGAAAAAGGTGACATAACTGCAGATCCTGAAGAAATTAAAAAAATTATAAGAGGATATTATGAACAACTGTATGGCAACAAACTGGATAATGTAGAAAAAATGGACAATTTCCTGGAAACATATGAACAACCTAGACTGACCAGAGAAGAAATAGAAGACCTCAACCAACCCATCACAAGCAAAGAGATCCAATCAGTCATCAAAAATCTTCCCACAAATAAATGCCCAGGGCCAGATGACTTCACAGGGGAATTCTACCAAACTTTCCAGAAAGAACTGACACCAATCTTACTCAAACTCTTTCAAAACATTGAAAAAAATGGAACACTACCTAACTCATTTTATGAAGCTAACATCAATCTAATACCAAAACCAGGCAAAGATGCTACAAAAAAAGGAAAACTACCGACCAATCTCCCTAATGAATATAGATGCAAAAATCCTCAACAAAATACTTGCAAATCGAATCCAAAGACACATTAAAAAAATCATACACCATGACCAAGTGGGGTTCATTCCAGGCATGCAAGGATGGTTCAACATAAGAAAAACAATCAATGTATTACAACACATTCACAAGTCAAAAGGGAAAAATCAATTGATCATCTCAATAGATGCTGAAAAAGCATTTGACAAAATCCAACATCCGTTTTTGATAAAAACACTTCAAAAGGTAGGAATTGAAGGAAACTTCCTCAACATGATAAAGAGCATATATGAAAAACCCACAGCAAGCATAGTACTCAATGGTGAGAGACTGAAAGCCTTCCCTCTAAGATCAGGAACAAGACAAGGATGCCCGTTGTCACCACTGTTATTCAACATTGTGCTGGAAGTGCTAGCCAGGGCAATCCAGCAAGACAAAGAAATAAAAGGCATCCAAATTGGAAAAGAAGAAGTAAAACTGTCATTGTTTGCAGATGATATGATCTTATATCTAGAAAACCCTGAGAAATCAACGATACACCTACTAGAGCTAATAAACAAATTTAGCAAAGTAGCGGGATACAAGATTAATGCACATAAGTCAGTAATGTTTCTGTATGCTAGAAATGAACAAACTGAAGAGACACTCAAGAAAAAGATACCATTTTCAATAGCAACTAAAAAAATCAAGTACCTAGGAATAAACTTAACCAAAGATGTAAAAGACCTATACAAAGAGAACTACATAACTCTACTAAAAGAAATAGAAGGGGACCTTAAAAGATGGAAAAATATTCCATGTTCATGGATAGGAAGGCTAAATGTCATTAAGATGTCAATTCTACCCAAACTCATTTACAGATTCAATGCAATCCCAATCAAAATTCCAACAACCTACTTTGCAGACTTGGAAAAGCTAGTTATCAAATTTATTTGGAAAGGGAAGATGCCTCGAATTGCTAAAGACACTTTAAAAAAGAAAAACGAAGCGGGAGGACTTATACTCCCTGACTTTGAAGCTTATTATAAAGCCACAGTTGCCAAAACAGCATGGTACTGGCACAAAGATAGACATATAGATCAATGGAATCGAATTGAGAATTCAGAGATAGACCCTCAGATCTATGGCCGACTGATCTTTGATAAGGCCCCCAAAGTCACCGAACTGAGCCATAGTGGTCTTTTCAACAAATGGGGCTGGGAGAGTTGGATATCCATATCCAAAAGAATGAAAGAGGACCCCTACCTCACCCCCTACACAAAAATTAACTCAAAATGGACCAAAGATCTCAATATAAAAGAAAGTACCATTAAACTCCTAGAAGATAATGTAGGAAAACATCTTCAAGACCTTGTATTAGGAGGCCACTTCCTAGACTTTACACCCAAAGCACAAGCAACAAAGAGAAAATAGATAAATGGGAACTCCTCAAGCTTAGAAGTTTCTGCACCTCAAAGGAATTTCTCAAAAAGGTAAAGAGGCAGCCAACTCAATGGGAAAAAATTTTTGGAAAACCATGTATCTGACAAAAGACTGATATCTTGCATATACAAAGAAATCCTACAACTCAATGACAATAGTACAGACAGCCCAATTATAAAATGGGCAAAAGATATGAAAAGACAGTTCTCTGAAGAGGAAATACAAATGGCCAAGAAACACATGAAAAATGTTCAGCTTCACTAGCTATTAGAGAGATGCAAATTAAGACCACAATGAGATACCATCTAACACCGGTTAGAATGGCTGCCATTAAACAAACAGGAAACTACAAATGCTGGAGGGGATGTGGAGAAATTGGAACTCTTATTCATTGTTGGTGGGACTGTATAATGGTTCAGCCACTCTGGAAGTCAGTCTGGCAGTTCCTTAGAAAACTAGAGATAGAGCTACCATTCGATCCAGCGATTGCACTTCTCGGGATATACCCGGAAGATCGGAAAGCAGTGACACGAACAGATATCTGCACGCCAATGTTCATAGCAGCATTATTCACAATTGCCAAGAGATGGAAACAACCCAAATGTCCATCAACAGATGAGTGGATAAATAAAATGTGGTATATACACACGATGGAATACTACGCGGCAGTAAGAAGGAACGATCTGGTGAAACATATGACGACATGGATGAACCTTGAAGACATAATGCTGAGCGAAATAAGCCAGGCACAAAAAGAGAAATATTATATGCTACCACTAATGTGAACTTTGAAAAATGTAAAACAAATGGTTTATAATGTAGAATGTAGGGGAACTAGCAGTAGAGAGCAATTAAGGAAGGGGGAACAATAATCCAAGAAGAACAGATAAGCTATTTAACGTTCTGGGGATGCCCAGAAATGACTATGGTCTGTTAATTTCTGATGGATGTAGTAGGAACAAGTTCACTGAAATGTTGCTATAGTATGTAACTTTCTTGGGGTAAAGTAGGAACATGTTGGAAGTTAAGCAGTTATCTTAGGTTAGTTGTCTTTTTCTTACTCCCTTGCTATGGTCTCTTTGAAATGTTCTTTATTGTATGTTTGTTTTCTTTTTAACTTTTTTTTTCATACAGTTGATTTGAAAAAAGAAGGGAAAGTGAAAAAAAAAAAAAAAAGTTAAAAAGACAAACAAGGAAAAAAAAAAAAAAAAAAGATGTAGTGCCCCCTTGAGGAGCCTGTGGAGAATGCAGGGGTATTCGCCTACCCCACCACCATGGTTGCTAACATGACCACAGACATAGGGGACTGGTGGTTTGATGGGTTGAGCCCTCTACCATAAGTTTTACCCTTGGGAAGACGGTTGCTGCAAAGGAGAGGCTAGGCCTCCCTGTATTTGTGCCTAAGAGTCTCCTCCTGAATGCCTCTTTGTTGCTCAGATGTGGCCCTCTCTCTCTGGCTAAGCCAACTTGAAAGGTGAAATCACTGCCCTCCCCCCTACGTGGGATCAGACACCCAGGGAAGTGAATCTCCCTGGCAACGTGGAATATGACTCCCGGGGAGGAATGTAGACCCGGCATCGTGGGATAGAGAACATCTTCTTGACCAAAAGGGGGATGTGAAAGGAAATGAAATAAGCTTCAGTGGCAGAGAGATTCCAAAACGAGCCGAGAGATCACTCTGGTGGGCACTCTTACGCACACTTTAGACAACCTTTTTTAGGTTCTAAAGAATTGGGGTAGCTGGTGGTGGATACCTGAAACTATTAAACTACAACCCAGAACCCATGAATCTCGAAGACAGTTGTATAAAAATGTAGCTTATGAGGGGTGACAGTGGGATTGGGAATGCCATAAGGACCAAACTCCACTTTGTCTAGTTTATGGATCGATGTGTAGAAAAGTAGGGGAAGCAAACAAACAGACAAAGGTACCTAGTGTTCTTTTTTACTTCAATTGCTCTTTTTCACTCTAATTATTATTCTTGTTATTTTTGTGTGTGTGCTAATGAAGGTGTCAGGGATTGATTTAGGTGATGAATGTACAACTATGTAATGGTACTGTAAACAATCGAAAGTACAATTTGTTTTGTATGACTGCGTGGTATGTTAATATATCTCAATAAAATGATGATTAAAAAAAAAAAAAAAAAAAAAAAGAATATAGGGCTTGATCTTCTTATTGGACCATGTTGACTCTTTCATGATCATTATAAGTGTATGCAATTTCTTTAAGTATCACTCAGATGCTGAAATATAAATAACAAAACAAAAAGCATAGTGCTCACCCCAGTCTATTTCTATTTTTTTAATGGATCATCAAGAAATATGCTCTTGAGGATAGGAACCATATGTTTTCTTCAGCATATAAGAGATATTAAAGAATTAAAAATTGATAAAATAGCTACCATTTATTGAACACCTATGAAGTATTAACTAAATGGGTTTATTAGTCTGTTTCCTCAGTCCAACAAACATAAAACGACCAAGTATCCTGAGTAAGGTAATTTTATTTTCTTTTTAAAAACCTGTCAGTTGAGTGAGTTTTCCAACATAACCACCTGTGGAGGTGCCCTACTTCCTAACATGCTGTCACTGCTTAAAATATGTGAAACCTTTTTTAAACAAAGGGCCTCCAATGTCAACTTAGAACCACATAAGAACACACTTCTTTATTTTAAAGTTACATATTATGTTGGCTCAAAATATATATGTTTTTCGACTTTACTTGTCTTTATCCTCAGGGTCAATCCAAATGGCTTTTATCTGAGTCAAAAAATTAAACCCCTTCTCAAAGGATTTACCACCATTGCAGTAATGGCAATTCTGAAAGAGGTATTTTCCAAATGTTCTGGTTCTCTGGTAAGTGTAATGCCTCCCAGGCCAAAGGGAAGAATTGTACTTCTTTACAGTAGTAAATTCCAGAGGGATTGTATGAAAAAGATCAGTCACAGTGCTCTACAGGACAGGTCACTGACTCCCTTTTTGCCCTCCTCATTATCAGCTGGTGTTCTTGTTTCCTATCTCATCAAAAATCAAAAGAATCCACCCTTTTTGTCTCAGCACTAAATCTATTCATGTACCTGTATCTGTACCAACCTCTCTTTATGATAGAGCTGTCTAGACTTGAAATCTAAATTTGCTGTTTCTCTTTTTAATTCTACCAATATTTGCTTCATATATTTTGAAGCTGTGTTATTAAGTAATAAAAAGTTTAAATTGTCCAACTTTCTGATGCATCAAACCTTTTCTTAAGATTTAATGACGCTCTTAGTAATACATTTAACCTTAAAATCTATTTTGTCTGATAGTATTACAGATATACCACCTTTCTTTTGATTAATATTTACCTGGTATAATTTTTCCAATCATCTTCCTTTCAACATTTCTGTGCTCTTTTGTTTTAGATATGTTTCTTAAAAACAACATAACATAAATTTTTAAAATTTGGGCTTCTCATCATTGCTTTTCAACTAGAGAGTTCAGTTAAGTAACAATGATTGTGATTACAAAACTATTGGGGTTCATTTTTCCATCATGTTTTATGCTTTTCCTTTGACCCACTTTTCCTTTTTTGTGACTTTCTCTATTTTCTTTTTTCTATTTCTGCCGTCCCTTTGGGTTGTTTATGACTTCTCCCCATTCTGTTTTTCTCCACTCCTAGGGTCTGATGTCTGGTCCTGCAGATTGCTGTGCACGGCCCTCAACTGTGATGGGGCTCTGGGGATCTGCTCACCAGTCAATGATTCTGTTTCCTTGACTCTTCCCTGACAGAAAACGTTCCAGAAGGCCTGGGGTTTGTTTGCTTGGACAACTGCTCATGGTTGCATGACAGCAGTTCTAGGTAGTTGGAGAAATATCTGACTTCAATTCATTTTCATTTAGATGGGTAAGTCCCAATATAATCTTTCTTTTGAGAGTGGTATCCCCTGGGACTTTCTCTAGACTGCTTCCCAGCAGGTGGAGCCTACATTATCTTAGCAGTTGCACTAAGCTGATGAAGCAAAAGTATTTGCTAATTGTATAGACTCAGCAAATATCAGTTGCTTTCAGGGGATGGGGTACAGAAGTGTAAGTCCCTGCCGCTTTTCTCAGTAATGGGAACTCCATTTGGGAAGAAGAGCATTCATGCCTAAAACAACAGCAAACAAGGGAAAGCACTATGATTGAAGACTAAGCTGGGTGGTGTAAGGCTGTACTGTAGAAGTTCAGAGATGGGACTCGTGAACCGGGTTGAGCAGGAATGGCTTCACAGCAGAGGCAGGAGCTGAGCCCAATGAGTAACACTTGGGCTTGGATAACACCCTCCATCTACTGCATAATGTACCATTCTTTTAATAGTTAGCTATTTACCTGTTTACCACTGTTTATTCTGCAGCACTTCTCAAATGTTGATGAGCGTATCAATCACCTGGGAACCTTGTTAGTGTGCAGACGGTGGTTGATTGGGTCTGAGGTGGGGACTGAGATTCTGCACTTCTGTAAGGTGAAGGAGATGCTGATGCTGAATGCCGATGCTGATGCTGCTGGTCCAAAGATCACACTTTGAGTAGCAAGGCGATGGATTCTTTGTTCTCTGAGGAAGGTACCATGTACCACTCTCCTTAGCATTCCCCAAACCCAGGACACTAATACATAGTAAGTTCAATACATGCCAGATGAACTGAATGAATGAATGAAGATGAAAGAGAAGGGGTGTCATTTCAAGTGAAGAATTTATTTAGAAAGGCCATGAGAAAGAGCAAATGTTGATTCTCAGAGGACAAAATGTTAAATCTGATTGGTGTAGACAGTTGGGTCAATTAGCAGTGAAATTATGATAGTCCACGAAAGCCAATCAGAATTTCATATTGGAAAAGTCTTAAAATATGGAATCAGTAAGGACTTTGGACAGAGGACAGAAGTGATGAGACTAGATTTTATGGCTGAATTTTTTTTCTTTAAAACATAAAATTTAAAGATGTCCTGCAAATAACTGCAATAATTGTATATCAAATACTAACCTTATTTAATCAATTGCAGGAATTTCTTCAAGCTGGGCACTCACCAGCTCATACTTTTTAATATGTAAGCATGTCTTTACTCCTAGACTTACTCTAAAACTGCTATAGCCCTATGCTCCCTTACTCTTGGCATCTCTATTCTACATTATATAAAACACATTAAAACAAACCCACATCCCACAGGAAGCATAATTCATTGCTATAAAAAATTTTAAAGGATTTTATAATTATGCTTTATGATATCTGGCTACAAGTAACTTTTGATTTATTAATTGGTCATAATTTCTCAAGTCATGATGCATACTCATTAGCTCTTACAAAGTGAGAAAATAGAGCCTACAGATGGTTTCAAGTTTTATGAAATGTTTATGGATACCAAATTTATTAATTATTGAATTTGACATAATATTAGGTTTTGTAGACATATAATTAAACATTTATTCATTTCTATTTTACAGTTTCATTTTGTATTTCTGAACCTACAAATTTGATTTGATGTCTCAAGCATTTTTTAAGTCCCTGAAAAGCCCAAAAGCTTTAACCATATGCTTATTAGGCCCATTGAATTAATCAGCCCTACCTCAATCTCCTGCCTGCTGTAATCCTGTATCAGGAATATAACCAACCATTTTTATAACCTTAGAAACAATTGGCAAGGATGATCACTAAGACCCTGAAGAAGAAACCAGCCTATTCAATATTGCTATAATAGTGAATTTGCCATTTTTGATCCAAAAAAAAAAAAAATCAAATAGGCAGCTGCTTCTCTTTTCTGTGGTGTGTGTATGCCTACTTTCTCTGAAAATCATCTTTGCTGTTCAAGTTCTGTCTGATGCAAAACTTCTTAAGACACTAACCAGCATGAATTTTTAAAAGATCTTACTTCACAAATTCTGAAGCAAAACAGGCTATTGTGGAGCCCAATCCTATCTACAGAATGCAACAGCTCTCAATAATCTGCACTATGCCAAAGTTTGCTGAATGTTGAGACTTCCAAATGATGAAATAATGGAAAGCTGTAAAATAATTTACATTTGCTATTAGGTAGTACTTTAGTCTTTATCTCAGATGTCCTGGGGAATTTACAATACTTTAAAATAGAGGAATTGCCCTGCTAGGATCTCTGTTCATCCCTACAGTGCTTTACCTTGAAGCACCTTTTTGTTTTTCTCAGAAAACCAAGCTACAACAAAAAGCAGGGTGGGTGTTCTTTAAAAGGTGCAGAGGATGAAAGAAGAATGTTGTTGATGGCCTACTGTGTGACTGAAACTTTATGACATGCTCTCTTATAACCCTCAGAACAATCTCAGGTGGTCAACATTGCCAGAGGGACTAGGTCAATTGTCTGGGGTCAGACAGCTGAAGAAGGCGGCAGAAGTTTACTTTAAACCCAAGTCTTCTCAAGCCAAATGTGTGTCCTTGCTCCCACTCCATAATGTCTCTACAAATGGATTTTTTTTGGGGGGGTTCATACTGCCTTGGAATGAGGAGGTAATTTATTTGTCATTAGTTATATTACTATAACATGCCTGATTTCTTTAAAAAGGAGCTAGAATTATTTTTACTAAAATAATTCTGCCTTAGAAGCCCCATTTGCAGAAGGCTATTTTAGAGATGTCTTTTGAACTTAATTTTGATCTGTGTTTACTGTGTATCACTAGTCTTCTATTTATAGCTGGGGAATTAACATTCCCATGTTCCCTTTGACCTATTATTCTGGACATCTAATTCCTTCACTGAGATCTAATTAAATGCAATTGTTTAATTTAAAAGCCCAAATTACTTTAGATAAAGTGATATGGTCTGTGCTCAGAAAGAACTGGAAAGTTTTGTTAAGGAGTTGAACAAAGGCTTTATTAACTCACGAGTTTATTTTGTGTAATAATAAAGAACATATTAGTTTTGCATGATATGAGCTGTCAAAAGCAACTGCTGTATTGGGGCAGCTGACTAAATCTTCTAATGCTAATAAGTATCATTCAAGCATATATTAAAAGGTTAGGGACTGGAAGAAAGCTATAAGAAAGTTATTTAACATAAATAGGATAAACCTAGATATAAATAGCAGATTCTATTACTTGCCTACTCAATAACAACTTTCCCCTTCCTCCCAGAAGACTCATTTTCCCAGCCTTCTTTGGAGTGAAGTGTCAGTCAGATGACACCAAGATCATCAGCGTAACATAATTTTTCATGATAAAAGAAAACAGCTGGCATGTTCCTTCTCCCTTCTTGCTGCCTTGAATTTTGAACATCAAATCTGAAATTATAACATTCATTTTGTGCCCATTCACCAACAAGCATGAGGGAAAGGCAAGAGAATCACAAAGATGCTGGGCTTGACATCATGTAGCCACAAAACCAATGCTACTAGCCGCTATCTACCCATCTCTAGGCTGCTTGATGTGTGAGAAAAAAATCCCTACAAGACACAGTGAACTGATATCTGATACATGCAGCCAAAAACATTCCTAATGGCTACACCTGTGAACTTTCCTTCTAAAACTCTGCCACTCAAACTTGTGGTCCATGGACCAGCAGCCTCAGGGTAACCTGGGAGCATCTCAGAAATGTAGAATCTCAGACCCCACCTCAGTCTATGTGAATCAGAAGCTATATTTTAACCAGATCCCTCCCTATGAAATTGGTATGCTTGAAAATGGTGGTTCTAAGACATTATGGAAAGAAAGAAAGGAAATTATGCTATATGTACACATATATAATAACAGTAATTTTTCCAAACAAAAAATAACAGGGGAAAAAGGGGGATGCAGAGGGTTTAATTTAAAACTTTTGTCTGTATGCCACCTTCTATGTGCCAGCATTTTTAACATACATTAACCACAGCTTATATTCACTGTTTTATTTAAACCTCATAACAATCAGATATGGTAGGCATTTAATCATTGATCCATATCGTATAGGTAAGGAAAAGAGGCTTAAACAGTGAAGTGATACCCATAGCCATCCAGGCAGAGCTGTTCTTTGAACCTAGGTCTTCCTGACTTCACAGCCTACCATCACTCTGCTATAATACATTGCTATAGGTTGAATGGAGATGGAAGGTGATTAAGACTATTGAAGGGAGAGAAGATATAATGTTGAGTGACCAATGGAATGAACTACTCGAGTTTAGGAGATTAGGGAGATCAAAGGCTCCAGGGAGGAAAAGAACAGGATGGGGAAAAATTGGGGAGAAAGGAGCTAACATTTTAAATGGCAAATTACAGGCACACTTAATTCAGATGAAAAACTAAAGCTGTTAAGGATAAAGATGCAACCAACAATATGATGAAATTGACTTGCTTCACAAATCCCCAGCCAGAATTCTAAGCTCATGCAGTTGTTTTCTGGCATGAAATCCAGGAGATCATTTCTTATCTAAACCACTCATTTTCCCTCATATTCCCAGGCAGTCCTGCTGACTATGTTGTTGGCTTTGCATTGCACATCTGGTCAGGGGACCTCATTTGTGCAAATGTAAAATGGTGTTGATTCACATAACCTAGGAAAACAGAAACTGAACTGGATAAGTGTTAGGGCAATATTTCTTTTTCCTTTATTTTAGAATGATTATGGTTCAGTGGAAATGACTGTGGGTAACGGTCTGGACATTCATTGACACAGTACAGACAGAGAGGAGACCCAACATGTGGGCCTGCCCTGGCATTCCCCAAGAAGCCTTGGCCCCTTCAGCAACATCATCATTAACAATGAAGAGAAAAGAAACTTATTGACCTACACTGAGTGAGTGATAAATTGCCTTGCATTTCTAACTTTTCTATTTGGATCAAAATCTCTACCATTAAAGATCTTCCTAATTAACTAAGAAAACAAAGTCAAGGAATTGCCCCCAAAACCTCTATTCAGTAAATGTTTCAAAACTAAGAAGAGGCCAGGGGCCAGGAGACTCTTTCCTATTAGTGTATGAATGCTTATTAGGCAAAGATAAATTTTTTAACTGTCTAGGGCATTGTTTCAATAGTGCTATTTCCTTGCTTTAAAAAAAATGATCAAAATGATGTTTCTCCAACCATCAGTCACCCTCTTTCTCATCATCCTGTTTTATAATTTTCACCACAGATGTCACTATTTAAAATGATCTTGTTAATTTATCTGTTTTCTGTTCTTTTCCTGCCTTCCCACCTTCTACAATGAAGGCTCCATGGGAGCAGGGATCTTGAGTATCTTGGTCATCACCCTATTATCAGCCCCTGGGATCACACCAGGCACGCCATAAGTAGTTGACAAATGAATGAATCATCTTCAATATAGAGACGATAAACTCCAAAATCTTTCTTATTTTCATATTCAAGACCTTCCATGGGCTGACTCCAACCTCGATTTCCCAGGCTTGATTTTTTCCCCTCCTTGACTTTGGCCCCCAGTCACACTTGCCTGTGACTGACCCCCAATAAGTCTTGGACTTCCTCACCACCAAGGCTTTCTACCGAGTGTGCCCATACCTGCTGGCCTCCCCTCCCCTATGCCCCCCCAAATTCTGCCCATGGCCCATTGACCTCTTTCCTTCTCTGTAAAGCTGCTCAAACTCCTCCTGCCCTTGCTGTTTTCTGAACCCCCACAGTATCTGTTTATTCCATGTACTGGGCAATCAAGTATGTTCTGCCTGCATCCACCTTCTTCTCTCATCCTGCTGTATTTCGTATTAATTTAATGTTATTTAAATTTTTGTGTGTTTCTATTTTGCTATACAACACGTATGCTAAGCAATTTTACTTTCCACTTTGCTTCTCAAACAGAAGCTTTTCTTATAATAACAAGGTTTTTTTAATAATTGACTTTAACAAGGTATTGATAGATTGGATTAGCTAATTAACTTAGAAGGTACAGTGACAAGGACCTGAGGAAGACGTTCCATGTTATATGCAGAGTATTATGAGAGCAATGGAAAAGAGGAATTGTCTTATGACTAGTGTTACCCTATAGATCAGGGAGAGAAAATAAATTTCCTTTCAAAGGACACATGGGAAAATAAACAATTCCCAAGCCATTGATGGAAAAGTTATAAAATCAATTCCTTTTAAAAAATCATGCTTGATTATAAATGGGACTATCTTGGTGAGTATCAAATATATTTTAAAAAACTCAGTAAACTTGTGTTTTACTATTTAATGTTAAATCACAGAATTAGCACCATTACTTGATTTGAACTTTTAGTATATTTTAATAAGAAATGTATCCTCGTTTAAAATATTGAAAAATAATTTCTCTGTACATATTGAGCTTTTTCTTTACCTGATATGTGTTTTGATTCAAAATGAGTTTTCTATAGGATATTTTCTGTAAAATGATATTTTGAAAACTATAAATAAGTTTCTAGCCTTTGTTCATTCCATGGGCCAAGACATTTGAAACCATAAGTGTGTGTGAGTTGTGTGTGTGTTCTTTATCTATTAACATTCTGAAATTCTATTTAACTGTGTCTTCACATTTAAAAAATCAGATGAAGTAAGTAACTGATTAATTAAATTGTCATGCTTCCACCAGTGGAATACTATGCAGCTGGAAATCCAAGGGTCAGTAAGTTCTCTATGTTCTGATGTGGGAAGATGACCAGGACATACCCTTGAGTAAAAAATGCAAGGCGCCTAACAGGGTATATAGAATGCTACCTTTTGTGAAAAAGTAGGAAATAAGAATAAATATTCTTAGGAGTATAAATTCTCAATGAATAGTATTTTATGTATTTTGCTTTTTGAACCAAGGAAATCCATGAGCTATCCAAAAAATGAAAATAAAATAAAATAAAACTTATAAAAAATCAAATGAAATAGGCTTCTGATTTGGTTACCATAACCTAAGATGACAATTAAAGTATTAGCTAAACTCACTAGGCAAATTTCTTTAAATAGTACAATTAGTTTTTAGTATATTCACAAAGTTGAGCAACCATCACACTAATTCTGGAACATTTTCATCACCCCAAAAAGAAACACTAATATGCATTAGCAGTCATTCCCTATGCCCCCATTCTACCATTATTATTTTTTAAAATAGTGAAACACTCAAGAACAATATAAATTCCAAGCAAAACTCAAAACTGATTTGTAAATAGCACTTGCTATAGTAGTTCTTGTGACCGATGCCCACAGTATGATTTCTAGCATGTTTATGTCTACCATTTAGCTCAGTATCTACTCAATACTATTTTTCTGAGGCCACTTGGGGGCCCTACAGAAGCACTATGTTCACATTCACACAGCCTCTCCAGACCCACCAACATCCACATAAGTTCTCACCACCAAATTGTTCCTATCTTGTCTTCTATTGAAAGGAATTTCCATGTTCACTATAATAAAAACCTCCCATTGATTCATTTCTGGTTTTTACATATAATTAGAATGTTGAAGTGAATGTCAAAAAAAGAGGGGAAAATGTAAGAAAAAGAAATACTGCCATGAATTATCCCTATCTACTATGGAAAATTCAAATGCTGCAAATGAAAAGTAAAATAACAAAATTTCCCCTCTAACACAGAGGCACAAGAATGGCAATGGAAGAAGGTTGGACTAATTAAGGAAATTGTTCAACAAATATTTACTGAATGTCTAAGTATGTGCAAGGCATGTTGAGAATGTGATAGGGAGAGGGCCACTGGGGGACAAGAGAGAAGGTGAAATTGCCCCACCCACTATTTCTGTATTTCTCATTTGGTCAAGGATCTTTCATTTAACTGTCTGAGGTTCAAGTGAAAAAGTAATTCCCACTTCTCCTAGCTCAGGTGCTCAGTAAACTTGTGTATTATATCCCTGGACCACTTGACATCCATCTCCTTTCTCCACCTGCCACAGCCACTGCTTTGGATCATGGCTTTGCTTTCTCCCACCTGGACAAAGAGATGGCTCCTCACTTGTGTCCTGCACAGCCTCAAATCTCCACCCACTCTAACCTATCCTCTCATTTCGATCAGAGGCATTTTCCACAACACATACCTGTTCATGTCAATTCCCTGTTTAAAATCATCCGATGGCTTCCCCTTGCCTGTGGAATAAATCCTGCTCCTTAGAGAGGCACATGAGGTCTCCAAACCTAGCTATAGTTCTCATTGCCAGCAAGAACAATCACATATACTCTCCTCCCTTCCAAGGCTGCTGATCCGACCAATTCCCCCACAGAACTTCCCCGAGAGTGGTCATACGTTTCCCCCATCTGACCCTCTGACCTCTAGTTCACACTGCTCCTTCTCGCAATAGTCTCCCGCTGCCTTGAGTGACACCCACCACACCTACAGATGCAGTGAGTTGCCCCTGCATCTGTGTCTATTACAGCATACATCATATCATGTAGTTACTAATTATAACACTTTCCCACCCAGGCTATGAGGTTCTTAAGGACAGGTACCCCGTCTACAAGAAGCTGCACTCGGAGAACCAATCTCTGGTAACTGCATTATGTCTTTCTATCAAATTCTTCCCTTCTATGTCATTTTCCCTCCATTTACTCATTACTACTGTACAGAGTTTTCTCTTTGCCCATATGCCATTCCAGTTACCATAAGTCAGTCAGACATTAGGGTCCAAATTACTCTCTTATCACTCCAGCAAAGCTTAACATCAACAGAAGGTTTTGAGTAACCATCACAGCATAGAAAAGTCAGTGTTGGAAGTTACTTTGAGGTCATCTAGTCCAACTGCCTCATTTTGTATGTTTCACTTATGGGAAAACCAAAGCACAGAGCATAGAGCTCTACTTAGAGGTTCCACCCATATTTATACCACCGTGCTATAGTGCCTCTTCCAGAAAGATCTGAGACTTTCAAAGGCCTTCCCAAGTACCTCATTCCAAAGTCCTGATGTTCAGAAGCATAACTGAGCTATTCTCTGAGGGTAGTGAGCCTTTATTTTGTGGTTGATCACTCTAGATAACAGGGAAGGGTGGATGGGTACCCAGTTATTTTGGTTTGCTAAAGCTGATGAAATGCAATATACCAGTAATAGGTTGGGTTTTACAATGGGGATTTATTACTTTACAAGTTTACAGTTCTGAGGCCATGAAAATGTCCAAATCAAGGTACCAACAGGCGATGCTTTCTCCCTGAAAACCAGCTACTGGCGATCCTCAGGGCACATGGCGATGTCTACTGGTCTCTCCTTTCTTTCCCAGATTTCAGTGTTTCCAGCTTCTGGTTTCAGTGGCTTCCTCTCTGTTTCTGTGTATCCTCTCTCAGCTTCTCTGGCTTTTTTTGTGTGTCTCTTATCCTCTTATAAAGGACTCCAGTAAGAGGATTAAGACACCCTTAATGAGGTGGGTCACATCTCAACTTAAGTTAAGGTCCTATTCACCAAAAGAGCCTACTTACAATAGATCCACACCCACAGGAATGGAATAGTTTTAAGAACATCATCTTTTCTCAGGTACATACAGCTTCAAACCATCACACCAGCAATGTAGAATATAGCAATAATGGCTCCCCACCCCTTATGAACCTGAGGTTGGACTTTGTAAGTCTAAAAGGGAACAAGAGAATTTTACCAAAAACCTAACTGATCAGGGAAGACTTCCAAAGGTTTTCACAGGTGAAACAGAATGTAAATCCATACATGTGCCATTATTTTAAGTCAGCCTGAGGGTGTCAGGTATAAAATAGCAGACTACAGATTACA
This sequence comes from Choloepus didactylus, assembly GCF_015220235.1. Classification (NCBI taxonomy): domain Eukaryota; kingdom Metazoa; phylum Chordata; class Mammalia; order Pilosa; family Megalonychidae; genus Choloepus; species Choloepus didactylus. The sequence continues at coordinate 56,939 of NW_023637621.1, read as the reverse complement.
ATATCTGGAACTTCATCTGCTGCCTTGTGAATTTTCTGGTTGTTTTGTTTTTTAAGAAATAGAGTTCAAACAGTGTCGATAGTTAAGTTGTTCATACTTCTTCACATTTCAGAGCAGGATAAACAACCGCACTGTGGTGATTTAAAAAAAAAAAGCTTAGCTTTTTCAATAGGAGTCCAGTCAGGATAATGAAAATCACACCAGGTATTTTAACAGAGATAATTTAATATAAGGAATTCATTAAGCAGGTATTGGAGGACTGAAGAGACAAAAAGGGACCACTAAGGAAAGACAGAATTAAAGACTTTGAGAAGCAGCTCCCACTCTAGAGCTAAGGGAACAGAGCCTAGGAGATCAGAGAAAGGGCCCTATGGAGCCAGGACTCATCACTGATTGGCTGGTGCTGGGAATATTAAAAAAAAAAAGAAAGAAATACTGCAAACTTAAAACAACTGCCACTACTAAGGTGAAGAGCTGATGCTGGGGTGACACTGACAGGGACAAGAAACAACCTGGAAAGGGAAGTCCTTTCTGCCTTCTCCAGCCTTGCAGGCTCCTGTAGCCCACCTTTGGCCAAATCTAACAGGGAGCCAACTGGCAAGAGAGAAATGAAGTTTGCAGAATCTCAGCCCCAACATCCCAGAGAAGAGTACAGAAGAGTGGGCTTGGGGCTGAGACATAATACCTTACTAGTCATTAGGCATGCCTCTTAACTTCATAATATTTAAGTCCATGTCTAAGGGTAAGAAAAATCCCTGCTTAGGAACAAATGCATACCAATTTAAATTATGAAATTTTTATCAATTTTTAACATTTATAAGTTAAATATTTTGCATGTGAATGTCCTGGATTTCTGATTTTAGAGTTCCTGTCAATTGATTCTTGGTAACAGATGCCTTAAAAATTCTAAATTCCATTTGGGAATAGGATCAATGTTGGTGATACATGTATCTACTAAACATGCAATATTCACCCTGTACCATATGAATACATTAGCCAACATTTGTTGGACATCTAAAATTCATCTATTTATTTTTTTCAATAAACATCCATTGAACCCCTACCCTACCCAGACACTATTCTAGAAACCAGGGATAAAATGGTAAATAGGACAAAGTTCCTGTCTACTGAAAGGAGACAGATAATAAACAAGATTGTGAATGAGAAGATAATTCTAAACAGTAGTAGGTGCTATAAAGGAAATAAACAAGAGAATGATTTCAAGAGGCGGTAGCGCACCCAAGATTGGGAGGTCAGTGAGGGTCTACCCAAGGCTTGGAGCTCAAACCTGAAGGATGACAAAATAATGACTATGATGGCATGAATATTTCCTCCTTATTTTGTTATGAGTGAATTTGTATTTGCCTGTAAAGCAAATATCATTGTTTTCTTCTCTGTGTTATCCCCTTATCATATAACATAAGCTGTATTGTTCATTTTGCAGTATTTAAGTCACAGGAAATCAAGTTTAAGAGTCAATGTTACCCAAGGACTTGCACCCTATTCTGGAGAAATTTAGTTCATTTCTGGTTGTACACAGCATAGCTGAGTACTGTTAGGTGAAATATATGTCTGTCATTGTGCTCTATTTAGAGATTAATTATGGTTTAAGGTGATATGTATAACTGCCAAACTGACAACGGTTGAACTGTGATGGTTAGGTTCATGTGTCAACTTGGCCAGGTAATGGTGCCCAGGTGTCTGGTCAAGCACTGACCTAACCATTACTGCAAGGACATTTGTAGCTGGTTAATAATCCAGAAGGCTGGTTTATTAAATCATCAGTCAACTGACTACACCTGTTACTGATTACATCAATGAAGGATGTGTCTTCCACAATGAGAGAATTCAATCAGCTGGATTTAATCCAATCAGCTCAAGACTTTTAAGGGAGAAAGAGAGAGAAACTTTTCTTCTTCTTTGACTAGCCAGCATCTCCTGAGGCATTCATCAAACACCTTCAATGGAGTTGCCAGTTTGCTGCCTGCCATATGGAATTTGGACTCATGCATCTTGCCGTATGGAATGTGGACTCATGCATCCCCATAGTTGCATGAGACACTTTTATAAAATCTTATATTTACAGATATCTCTTATTGGTTCTGTTTCCCTAGAAAACCCTAGCTAATACACAGATGCTCTGTCACCAATGCAGAATAAACACAATGAAGACAGTTGCTTGTCTTCCTGCTACTACCTTCTCAATTCCCCATTAGGTAAGACATCCATGGCCACTTGTCTTATCTCTGTCCTTTGTTCCTGAAAGAGAGAGTGTATAAATCTGGTGGTCTTCTTTTTCAGAAATGCTTCAGAAGCAAGATTCAGTTTGGGTGGGATCTAAAGTGGGAAGGTTTCAACAAATGGGGGCAGGTAGAGTCTATTATTTACAGCAACATTGTAATAGGCTCCCATTAATTGTAACAAAAACAATATACCAAAGCTAAATGTCCCTAAGAGGGGGTTATAAGGGAATGGTATGGGATTCTAGGTTGTGGTGCTGTTGTCTGACCTTATTTTATTTTATTTTTTTTCTTTTATCTTCTTTAATATTCTTATTTTAATTTTTTGAGTAATGAATGTGTTCAAGGCTGATTTTGATGATGTGATGATACTCTGAACAATTTATGGTACACTGTGGATGATTGTCTGGTAAGTGAATATAGCTCTATAAAATTGCAGGGATAAAAATAAAGAGAAGGATACAAGTGCAGAGAAAACATGGAGAGAGGGATGTATCTATTCACTTTTGGTTGAGAACTCGAATTGTGCAGCCCATCTGGAGGGCAGTGTGGTGGTTCCACAAGAAGCTAAGTATGTGGGTGCCAAAAGGTCCCGCAACCTTATTATTGGGTATATACTTGGAAGAACTGAGAGCAGGGACAGGAGTGGACATTTGCAAACTGGTGTTTATTGTAGCAGTATTCATGATTTGTAATGGATAGAGGTGGCCTAAAGGTACATCAGCTGAAGAACAGAATGGTGAACTGTTGTGTATGTATACAATAGACGATTGAGCAAATCCAAGAATGAATGAAGCTGTGAGACATGCAACTAGTTGAATGGATCTTGAGGGCAGCATTTTGAGTGAAGTACGCCAGAAATGAAAAGACAAACATTGTAACACCTCACTAATATGGACTAACTATAATGTGTAAACTCCGAGAATTGAATCTGAGAGCATAGATTATCAGGAGAAGGCTTATTGTAAAGGTCCCTAGACTGTAAGCTCTTACAGCAGTCACATCTATTCCTGAGTTGTTATGATTATCTCTAAATTCTTAGATGCTGAGCATTTTGTGTATAACCTGGTCAGTCCCTGGAACTTTGAGCATCTGTGTGACACCTGAGACTCAGAGCTAGAATTCAGCAGCTGTGATTATGCGTATGTCCCCATATAGCAACTATTAAAAAAAAGCTGAAAAAGAGTACAGACTTCAATTAGAGATATGAATGAAGTGGATCTGGTTAGAACTAAGGCAATTCAGACAAAGGGTAAAGGACAATACTGATGGTGTTTTAAAACTTCAACTTCTGTGTGAAACCAAAGGAAGAGATGTTTATTTGGTGCAAAATTTATATTTTCTGTAGCACAATATATAATTTAACTTGTATGGAGTTTATTCAAACAGCATTATTACATGGAACTTTGAACAGGAAGTCAGATCTTGTTGGTTTTCACAGATTAGTGTGAAGCCCTGACACATCCCAAAAATAATTTGGGCAGAGAATAAAAATGTATTTGCAAAGCCCCATTGAGGGACTAGGGAAAATGTGGAAATATTAAACTTCCCCAGCTGGGGAATTACGGATATTCCCACAAGCATTGGGGACTACCAATTTGGAAGGCTGAGCCCTTGATCTTGGGGCTTAACCTTATGAAGCTTGTTACTGCAAAGGAGAGGCTAAACCTGCTTATAATTGTGCCTAAGAGTCTCCCCCAGAGTGCCTCTTTGTTGCTCAGATGTGGCTCTCTCTCTCTAGCTAGGCCAACTCGGCAGGTGAACTCACTGCCCTCCCCAATGTAGGACCTGAATCCCAGGGGTGTAAATCTCCCTGGCAATGAGAGTCATGACTCCTGGGAATGAGCCTGGACCAGGCATCATAGGATTGAGAACATCTTCTTGACCAAAAGGGGGAAGAGAAATGAAACAAAATAAAGTTTCAGTGGATGAGAGATCTCAAATAGAATGAGAGGTCATTCTGGAGGTTATTCTTATGCATTATATAGATACCTGTTTTTAGTTTTTAGTGTGTTAGAATAGCTAGAAGGAAATACCTGAAACTGTTGGACTGCAACCCAGTAGCCTTTTTTCTTGAAGATGATTGTATAACTATATAGCTTACAGGGTGTGACCGTGTGATTGTGAAAACCTTGCTGCTCACATTCTCTTTAGCCAGTGTATGGACAGATGAGTAGAAAAATGGGGACAAAAACTAAATGAAAAACAGGGTGGGATGAGGGGGGTGGAATGCTTTGGGTATTATTTTTTACTTTTATTTTTATTCTTTTTATGATTCTCTCTGGTGTAAGGAAAATGTTCAAAAATAGATTGGGGTGATGAATGCATAACTATGATGGCACTGTGAACAGTTGATTGTACACCACGGATGATTCTATGGTATGTGAATATATCTCAATAAGACTGAATTGAAAAAAAAGTGGGGGGTGGGGTGGGGTGGTATCTGGCCCAAGTGACAGGGTCTGGGAGCCAAGGTCCAGGAAGCAATCAGTACCAGTTAATAGCACTCAGTAGGCCTGGCTGTTAGTGAAGAGAGAAATGGACATGTGAGATCTCAAGGTGGAGCCAATTTTTCTGAAGGAGGATCAGCTGTAAAAGCCATGAGTCAGGGTCCCCAAACCTAAGGTGGTAGAACATTTAGGCAAAAGGGCCTGCTACTGAGAATCTAGAGTTAGAAAATAAGAGCAAGATTGGTGACAAGACAAACTCCATGGTGCATCTTCTCTCCCCCTTGTTAGGGTCAGGATTTCTCCCTAAGGATGGGGTTGGAACAAAGCCTATGAACAAAAACCAAATAGCTAACACATCATAGTACGTCCTGTGTGCCGGGCACTGTGCTAAAGTGGTTTTACACACATTAAGTCATTTAATCGTCACCACAAGCATACAAGGTAGGTGCCATTGTTATTTCTATTTCAAAGATAAGGGAAGTGAAGCCTAGAAAGATCACCCTGCAAATGGAAGAAACAAAATTCTATCTGGAATATGAAGCCAGATCTGTCTGTAGACAGACAGTAGATTTCAACCCCAGCTGCAAATGGGAGCTTTAAAAAAATACCTATACGTGGTCCCCATATCCAGAGAGTCTGGCTTAATTGGTTAGGGTTGGGGCCTGAGCATCAATTTAAAAAAAAGCAAACCAACTCCACAGATGATGGCAGCCAGGACTGAGAATCCTAATGGCAGCCAGAATTCAGAATCATTGATCTAAGCTATAGTGCCTCTTGAATGATTTACTTTTTACAGAAATAAATCTCTCATGGATGGAATTTCAGGCCAAGTTAGGAGACTTAATAATAACTATAATGATTGTGATAACAATGGTAATAACTCTTTATAGCTGGATGGTTTTCCTTATTTACAAAGGGTTTCCAGATACATTCTCTTGTACTTAATCCTCAGAACAACTCTGAGATTTGTGTTAGATTGTTAGCCCCATTTTACAAATGATCAATCTGAAACTCAGAGAAGTTAATAAACTTGCCCAAGTTCACACAGTCAACAAGCAGCAGAATTTTGGTCTTCTGACTTCAAATTCCCTACTTTCTCCTCTATAGTACAGGTACAACCTTCCCAGTTCACAGATTTGCAGAGATCCAGGCAGATAATAACTACATTTCCCCAACTTACCCCTTCCTTTCCATGCTAGCAGCCCCAGCCCCTGCTTCAGCCTTCTTTTACCTCAGCAACCTTGTTTTTTTGGGAATCCCCATCTTTGACACTAGCTCTCTCCATCCAATTTTCAAGGTTATGGTTCAATTTGTCTCCCACCTATTAATTTTATTTTTTTACTTTTTAATGACATAAATAACATCAACATATATCAAAAGAAAACTAAAAAATGATTCACTGACAATCTTGGCACTCTAACAAGTCATCTGTTTTCATTTTTTATGCTCCCTTCTCCAAGGCTTGGCCATATTCATACATCAGTTTTACATATTTATAATCATAGCATAACTGCAATTTTGTAATCTGTTTGCATCATTTAGCATTATATCATTTGCTGTGTTGCTACAGAATCTTCATAATTATCATTTTAATGGCCACATAATATTCCACTGACTGGATGCACCATCATTTACTTATTTCCAATTTTTCACTATTATAGATAATGCTGCAATAAACATCCTCAAATACAGGGCATTTTTTTCTTCTTTTGGATGGCTTCCTAAACTGTTTATCCCATTAAATACACCTCTCTCTCATTCAGTCATCCATTCATTCAGGCTCCAAACAATGTGCAGGGCATCAGGTATGCACAGAAGAATGACATTGGCAGTGTACTCCAGTGTAGTGGTAAGACAAGCACCTCAGCAAATACTTATGATGCTCTGTGGTAATTACTATTGGAGTCCAGTGCAGGGAGTGACAAATTCTCTTTCACCTAGGATGGCTTCTCATTGTCCTATTGCTGGGACTTTGTGTTCTATCTGGCAGCTCCAGCTAACCTCTTTTCTCCAGTCTCTTCTTTCTCCCTTGGCCTGTCTCTTAGACTCCGTCACTCAGAGTCCCCTTCCTCTAAGTAGGTTGTGCCAATTTGACCTTGGAATGCACACCCCACCCCCTCCCCCTGCACACAACTTACAAGCTTTCCTTCTTCCTTAATTCAGACATCTCTGATTACCACTTCCTCTTAAGAAGCCTTCCCAAAGGTTGCAAAGTATGGCCCTTAGGCTAAACTGGGCCTGTAGTTGTGTTCATTGGGCACAGTGTTCTTCAGATGTTTGGACTGGAATGCCTGTGGACTGGCTGTGCCTCTCTGCTTCCCCCCATGCCCATCACTCCCTACTGTCTCAGATGAGGCTACCACAGCTCAGGTGTTTTTCCTACCTGATCTGAGTTGCAACTCAAACTCAAACTCTCCTCCATTATACTTGGAGATCTTACCCCTCTACCATCCAAATTTAATTCCTCCTATCTTCCAACCTTTACATAATGCTGATGTTTTTACTGTCTGTCCATTTGCTTCATTAGTTTATTTATTCAGTCAGTTGGTCAGTTAAGAAACCCTCACTGAGCACCTATATTGTGGCAGGTCCCCTGCTGGATGCTGGACATATGGAAATGAATGATATGTTATCTTTTCACTGGAGGAACTCATGGTCTGGTATCCATATGTCCTTTATGATCTGATTTAAATTACAAGCTACTTTCAAGGAAGAATTGAAAGCAAAGATCCAAGTGGTTAAAACACTTTATATAGTGTCCTGCATAGAAAATGACTTCTTCAGTGCCCCTTGATGATCACTTTGCCAAACTAAAGGGTACTTAAGGGTCTCTTTACCTCATCGCACCATGCTCCACTGAAATGTTTAGTTTCATGGGTCCAGCATACCATTGACAAAATTCCAGGATAAAACTGGTCACCTGGCAGAGACTGGATGATGATCCTAAGATTTCTCATTAATAAGACTCATAATATTTCCTCTCTTTTGGACCCTGCCCCTGTCTAAACAAGCTTCTATTTTGTTCATCTACTCCCTGGATTTTGTACAAGTACAGGTCTTGAGTATGAGAGGACTCAGACCCTTCTGCCTTCTAGAGATCACAACTGATCACAGCTGAGATATTCCTTTATCCAGAGAGGAGATAAAAGAGTAAGAAAAAAGAAAGGAAGTCCTGATCTTCCATGGCTTGTCCATGGCATTTGACCTTTGTTTTGGAAGATTCTCCTCTCTTGACCTGCTCTTATTTTATAAGTATCTGCCATCTGCCCTTGTGCTTGTTCTTAGTTATCCTACCTCTGGAAACTGTCCTTTACAATCTCGTCTGAGAGCCTTTCCTTCTCTGCCCATCTTTTTTATTTTTAAAACAGCTTTATTGAAATATAATTCACATACCATACAATTCATCCATTTAAAGTGTACAATTCAATGGTTTGTATTATGTACACAGAATTGTGCAACCACAGCTATCTAATTCCAGAACATTTTCATTACCCCACAAAGAAACTTCATATTCCTTAGCCTTCACACCTCAATCCCTCTATCCCCACCAGCCCCTAGGCATCACTAGTCTACTTTCTCTCTCTATGGATTTGTCTATTCTGGGTATTTCATATAAACAGAATCATACAATATATGGCTTTTTGTGTCTGGCTTCTTTCACTTAGCATATTTTCAAGGTTCATCCATGCTGTAGCATGTATCGCAACTTCATTCCTTTTTATGGCTGAATATTATTCCATGGTATTGATAGACCAAGTTTTGTTTATTCTTCAGTTGAAGGACATTTGGGTTGTTTCTACCTTTTGGCTATTGTGAATAGTGCTACTATGAACATTCATGTGTAAAGTTTTTGCTTGAAAACTTGTTTTCATTTCTCTTAGGTATACACCTAGGAACAGAATTGTTGGGTCAAATGGTAACTGTGTTTATCTTTTGAGGAACCACAGAACGGTTTTCCAAAGTGCCTTTGTCCATTTTTAAAATGTTGCAGTTCCTCTTCTCCTCTCAGCTACCAATGATGTTTTCTAAATTTCCATCTCCAGCCCAGATTTCTTTCCTGAGCTGTCTGCAAACATCTCCAGCTGGATATCTCACAGGCTCTTCAACCTCATATTTCAAAATGGAACTCACCATCTCTTCTGTACCCCATACTGTGTTCTGTCATCCTCCCATATTGCCTGAGTGCATTACAAAAATCTACCCAGTTGCCCAAACACCAGACAAATGCTAGACTTCTCCCTCTTCCTCATTCCCCACATCCAATTCATCCCCAAGTCCTAAAACTTCTCTCTTCAATAACTCTCCCATCCATCTCCTCCTCTTCACTCCCAATGACTCTGCTCCAGTTAAGACCCCTTATTGCCCCAAATAGCTAATAGCTTTCATCTAACCTCCAATTTCATTATCCCTCCAAACCATCATAAATACTTCTGCTAACATGGTAAGCCATTTTCCTGTCAAAATTCTTCAGTAACATTCAGTAACATTCAGGAACATTCCCCAGACTACAGAATTAAATTCACCTTCTTTGAAGGTGCCATCACAGGCACCTTCTTTGCCTGACATGGCAAAGAAGGCATGACTCTGTGCCTTTGCACGTTTCCTCTGCCTCAAAGACTGTCCCCAACTACCAATTTAGAAGGCTGAGCCCTTGATCTTGGGGCTTGCCCTTATGAAGCCTGTTACTGCAAAGGAGAGGCTAAGCCTACTTATAATGGTGCCTAAGAGTCTCCCCCAGAGAGACTCTTTCGTTGTTCAGAGGTGGCCTTTCTTACTAAGCCAACTTGGCAGGTGGACTCACTGTCCTCCCTGCTACGTGGGACATGACTCCCAAATATGAGTCTGGCTCTGGCATTGCGGGATTGAAAAAGCCTTCTTGGACCAAAGAGGGGAAGAGAAATGAAGCAAAATATAGTTTTGGTGTCTGAAAGATTTCAAATAGAATTGAGAGGTCATTCTGGAGGTTTTTCTTATGCATTATATAGATATCCCTTTTTAGTTTTTAGTGTGTTAGAATAGTTAGAAGGAAATACCTGAAATTATTGAACTGCAACCCAGTATCATGGATTCTTGAAGACAACTGGATAATTATATAGCTTATATGGTGTGAACATGTGATTGTGAAAACCTTGTGGCTCACACTCCCTTTATCCAGTGTATGGACAGATGAGTAGGAAAATGGGGACAAAAGTAAATGAATGATAGGGGGTTGGGTGGTATGGGATGTTCTGGATGTTCTTTTTTACCTTTATTTTTATTTTTATTCTTATTTTTAATTTTTTAGAGTAATGAAAATGTTCAAAAATTGATTGTGGTGGTGAATGCACAACTGTATGAGGTCACTGTAGAACAACTGATTGCACATTTTGGATGACTGTATGGTATGTGAATATATCTTTTTGAATATATCTTTAAAAAAGACTCTCCCCAAGCTTATCCACTGAATAAATTCCTACCCAAATTAAATGATACCTCTTTCATGAAGCTTTCCCTGACTTCCTCAGGTAGACTTTGGCCTCACTTTCCCTATATTCCTACTAAGCCAGTACATACATAATTTTACTAGAGAAGACATTGTAAATGATGTTTCCTTAACTATCTTCTTTTCTAGACTGCAAGGTACATGAGGGCAGGGACTGTATCATTTCATCTCTGAATATCTAGCCCTTAGTACGTCTGGCACATGGGCATGCACACACACACACACATGCAAGAAAAAAAGAAAGCATGCTCTATTGACTTTATTGAGTATTTGACCATCTGCTCCAGAGCAGGAACTTTGTTAAACGCTTTGTATATTATCTCATGTAATCCTCACAGCAACACTACCCGGTATCTCTACCTTACAAATGAGGAAACTGGGGCTCTATTAGATTATTAACTTGCAAAATTTCACGTATATAGTCAAATGGAGAGGCAGAGGTGAAGGGGAGAAGAAAAGCTGACTCCTTCTAAAGGTAGTCTTTCCTTCAAAGGGTCCCAACCTGAATCCTCACTATCTCCATTTTGCCATCAGGCTCAAAGTCCCCAAATAGTGTTCTATCTATACACCACAGTCATCTAAAATCCTTCTCCACAAGGGAAAGGTCCAGGAAGGACCTTTAAGTCTCATAGAAATGCTATCTCTCAATCGGCCTTGGCTTCATTGTCTCATCTCAATACTCCAACTGGACCCATCACAGCCCCCATCATTTCTCCCCTCTCAGAGCCTTATAATCCTCTTAGCTGTCTTGGCCCTCTTGGCCAAATGTCTTTTAATTTGAATTGATCTATGATAAGATGGCAGTTTTCTACAGGAACTTTGCTCAGGAACTGAGGGGAACACAACAAATTTTTTAGAATTACGAAACCCTTGAGAGATTGATTCCTTTTATTAATGGAACTCAAATCTTTCCACTGATGGATTTGGCTGACACATTTTATAGGTCATTCAACCTCCATTCCTATTCTTGGCTTCAACCATGTCTTAGTTGGATACTTGACCATGCTACACAGACTCATTGTCCTTTCTAATACCTGCTTTATTTATTTAGCTTTGGGGGTTGGAGGGATGTTGTTAGATTACCTCCTGGACCTGTGAAACTCTACACTTGTCCTAAGTAGCTTTTCTGACCCCTGAGAAAACTATGCAGGTTTCTGGTTTCATGGTAAGGAAGGCATTTCCTTATCTAGTCCTAAAGAGGCCTTTCTTGCACTCCAGGCTAGCCTGTAATGGCTAGGAAACCTATCACATGTTTTTATAACTCCTCAGTCCTCTATGGCTCTGGTCTCTGGAAAATCCACTTTCACCCCAGCTTTTTCTCCTGGTCTCCTCTGAGGGAACTGAAGCATACATATCTGGGATAGACACCATTTGTACTGATGGTCTGGCTAATAGCTGTTGCCTCAGTCTTATTTGCTAACAGATGGAAATAAGCTGGGTTCTTGATTAGTTAACCAATCACTGAACTCTCTATCCCTGGACACTTTATTGACAAGAAAATGAATTTTCCACATAGTTTAAGTCATTTTTTTGATGGGTTTTCTATTAATTGCAGCTGAAAACATCTTGACTGACACTGAATCTTCAATGGGAATACCCCAATTTACAGGCCCACTAGTCAAGTCTGCTCTATGATATATGACTCTGTCCCCCTCTCCTCCATCACTTATTCTTACAGGGTTTAAAAATCTCTTTCAAGTTGGTCCAATCAGTTTCTCTCCCCAGGGAATTTGAAACTGTTAATGGGAGACCCAAAGTCTAGGAACCAGTCATTGGAGCAGAGTCCCATGAGTGGCAGTGTTCTAGAAAGGAAGGGCTACAAACTTCTTTTGTTTCGGTCTACAAAACAGTCCTGGTTGCCCTTCCTGAAGTCAGCTCTTCCTTCTGTTACTTGTAAACAAAAAAGCCTTAGATAATGATATCCAGCCAACTAGACATTAGGATTGGTTCTACTCTTCTGAGACACACAGCTGTGATTCTAGGCCTGGAATTACAAATCGATTTCATTCTCCATGTCAATGTTAATCCATTGATAATGGCTTCCTAGAGTACTCTGCTAAGAAGCACTGTGACATGGAGTCAGCACTGAAGTTGGGGTACAGAGATCAATTAGCAATGTCCACCATGGGTACAGGAGTGGGAAGTAGCACTATGTTTGCCAAGTGTTTGCAGACCCTATCTAGGATGTTACCTGAGGCTGTTCTCTCTAGTAGCCTATGTGGCCTCTTTCTGAAGCCTGTCTATTTGCCTAGTTCACTAAATACAACTTTGTGACCTTGAACAAATTACTTCCCTTCACTGAGCTCCAGTTCCTTAACTGTAAAAGAAAGAGATTCGATCAGATGATCTTGGGCTCTTTTCCAGTGCTATGAGTTGGGTCAGCCCCCTTCAAAGGGTAGTAGCAGACCCCTCCTCTCTTCCTGTTCCAAAGCTCATTCCTCTCCCCTATTTTAGCACTCACCAAGTTCCAGTGTCTTGTCCAGGCCACACTTCCATTCTCAGTCCACTGGCAGACTAGACATGATTGACAGGTTTTCAGCCCAATGAACCATCAGGTCTATCCCAGTTCAGGTTATGAACTCTACCCACATCCTCAGGGTTTCTCTGATGATTGATTCAGGTGCCCCTCTCCTATACTTGAGAGTGACCTTCCAGAATTTTCTCTCTCTAGTTTTTCAATAGGAAAATACTTCACCTGCCGAGTTATGGTAGCAGACAATATCTGTCAGCAGAAAAAGGGTTGTTCTCTCACGCCCTCCCTTCTCTGCCCCACCTCTATCATCCATACCATGTGCCTCCCCAATCAGGCTTACACCCCATCCCTTGGCTGCCACTTACCCTCCCTTCCTCTGTTCCCTCAGACATAGTCCTGCATTCCTGAGGATTTTCTCTCCCACACTCCAACTGCCTGTCCCTCCTCCCTTTCCCCTCACTAGGTTCATGCCTTTGGTGGCAGCCCAGATTTTACCTTCTCCCCACCCGCCACCCCACTTTGCTCTCATTGCCCCCCTTCATGGGCCTCTCTCTCTGCAGCTGCTGCAGTCTGGATAAGCACAACAAAAAATTACCACATGTATTAAAGTGAAGCTCTTGTTGGACAACTGCAGATTTCCCTGGGCAAGATTTCAGTTTGATTTTCTCAGAGTTCCTATGGAGCCTGAGTTCCTCCCCAGACCCACCCCGCCCCCACCCCAGATGTCTTGGCCTGCAGGGAACCAGAGCCCTTTGCTTCCCTGTCCAGTCCCAAAGAATAAGCTCCCCAGAACTTCTTTGTCCCCTAGTCAGGGGCCAAAGAAACAGAGAAGCCTGGGGAAAGTCAGCCAACTGAGGCACAGAACTGGCAGACCAGACTGTAGGGGAGTTTTGGCTCAGAACTGGGGGCCAAGGGCAGGGAGCCAAGCCCCCTCCCCCCACCCAATGAACCAGAAACCAGTCTTGCAAATAAGCACATAAACAGATTACCAATGAGTCAGGAAGGGTTGCTAAGGGGCTGGTGAGCTGAGCCATGACTGACCCCACCCTGGCATTTCCCCCAAAGCTTAGGCCCCAGAATTGCCCATAAAGGCCTGGAAGAGGGAATGGGTCTCCAAACCATAGGCCCTACCTGGCATCTCAGTTTCTGAGGCGAGCTCTGAGCTTGGCCAGGACGGGACCTCTCCTTTCACTGTTGTCTCTTCCTCCCTGGACTCTTCACCCAGGAATCCTACTCCATCTCTTTTTGCTTCTCAAGCCTGGGCTCTTGCTCATCTTCTCTGCGTAACTCTTCCATCTTTTGTCAGTCTTTCACTTTCCTTAGCCACCTTCCCAATGCCCTTTCAGCCCATTTCCCACCATGCACCTCCCTCTCTGGGCTTCCTTTCCAAGTGGCCACTATAAACCCAGAAAATGGCCTCAGATAATACCCATTTCACCTCCTCTTCCCTGCTCTTCCAAAAACCCAGACAAAAGCTTCAATTTAAGTTGTTTGGGCCTCAGTCTGTCCCAGCATGTTAAGAGCCCTGCCTAACTCCCACAAGCACCCCTGGCGAGTGTCCACATGCTTTGGAACAGAATGGCAGTTGGCCGGGCTCTGGGCTTCAGAGAGATTTTCCCATCCTGTACCTTTTTGCCAATGTCCCTTTCTGCACTCCCACCATAACCTTCAGGGAATTGTACCAAGCACTCAGGTGCTGGAATGGCCTAAGGGGATCCTGACAGTAGATCGGAATGCTCTGCTGGAGGGAAAGCTGCCCACTCAGGTCACGGCCTCCAGACTTAGCCAAAGGGAAGGAAGATTGCCTGTGGTCTGGGTTGTAGGATTTATCTATGTTCCTTACTATATCCTCAAGGCCTAAAACAGTGTCTAGCACATAGGAGGCACTCAATAACTACTTGGCATAAATGCATGCATTTTATAGATAAATATATATAAATATTATATTTATCTATAAACATCTAAATGAATAAGGTGCACAGGAACAAACATCTAGGGCCTGGGGATGGCACCTCCTCAGAGTGGTAAAATCCCAAAACATCTGTATTAGTTTTCCATTGCTGCCATAATGCATTACCACAAAATGACCTCAGATGACACATGTCTCAACTCCTCTTCTCCACTCTGTTAAGCAGTTTCAAACCACACTTATTTATTAGCTCACAGTTCTATAGGTCAGAAGTCTGGGTGGGCCTTACTGGGTTCTCTGCTCAGGGTCTCAGAAGGCCAAGACCAAGGTTTCCAGTGTCCTGGGCTTCTGAATGGAGAATCCACTTGCAAGTTCATCCAGGTTGTCGGCAGCATTCAGTCCCTTGCAGCTGCAGGTCTAAAGTCCCCAGTTCCTTGCTGGCCATCAGCAGAGGGCCACTCACTGCTCTTAGAGGTCACTTGCATGCCCCCTCATATGAGCTATCTGCCCCACCACTCCAACTTCAAATCAGCAGCAGCCTGTCAAGTCCTTCACAGCTTCAGATCTCTTTGACTTCCCTTTTGCCTCCCTCTTCTGCCACCAGCTAGAAAAAGTTCTCTCTACTTTTAAGAGCTCATGTGATTAGTAACTTAAGATGCTCCACCACAAGCAAAGGGCTATGGTTCCCAGTTGCTCAATGGCATCTCATGTTTGGGGCTGGGTAGTTTTTAAGGTCAACTGTGCCAATGCAAAATGATAGGAGTGATTTCTTATCACATTTACAGGTTCTGGGAATAAGGGCATGGGATCTTAGGGGCCATCCCTAGTAATTCTGCCTACCACAGCCTCCAGTTCAGTGATATTGCACTTTGCTGTCTTTCACCCAGAGCAAAGGAGACCAGGGTTTGTAGTAGCCAAAGCATGCATTGGACCTGGTGGGGTGGTGGTATGGGGAATGGCCTCAGAGATTCAGTAGGGAAGAGTACTAATATTTATTGACTTACCACTATGTGCCAAGTGCTGATTAGTGTTTTTACATGCATTTTTTTTATTTAATCCCAACAACAACCCCCAAGAAGTATATATTATCATCTCCATTTGACAGATGAGGGAACTGAGGCTCAGAGAATTTAAATGACTTTCCCGAGGTCTCATAACCAGTAAGACGATATGTGTCTGGCATCAAATGCCATGCTCTTTCCACTATAAAGTGCCACCTTCTAAGACTGGGAAGTAAGTCTGGTTAAGCCTCTGAGGGCATGACGGGGTGACTTTCTCCCACCTCTTCCTAGTACTGCTCAACCAACTTGGAACAGCATTTGTGAATACTGGCAACAAAGCAGAGGATGACCATGATACACAGTAGCAGAAATCAAAAGATTGAGTCAAGGCTCCCAGCCCCACTTATGCAATCCTGCTCTATGTCTTTGACCTTCCTGGCATTCACTGAGAGCCAACCTGGCCATGCTGCCAGTCTCTGTTTTGGGGCCTAAAAGAAAGAGAAAATTGGCCAGTTTCTCAGGCATAGGCTGGCTTGATGCAGCTGCCTGTGACCTGGGTAGAGATATTGGAGCAGCTGGGGCCTTGGGTGCAAGGCCACTTCTCCAGGGGGCCAGGCAGGCTGCAAAGAGAATTAGCTACAAATGAAAATCTGCAGCAAGAAGCAGGACAAGTACATAGTGCCATGAATGTGCTATTCATTTGTGATTGTGAATAGCATATTTGGGATGTGACAACCGACTGCACGGTCAAGCAGCCAGCAGAGCTGGGTTGGTTTGGAGGCAGTTCAAGACTCTTAGTTGAAAAACTGAACTGTTGAGGAAGAACCATAAGCATCTGTTTCAACTCCAAGACTGGCTCCTTCCTCTTGATGTTGGTGGTTAACTTTTGTCAGAATGTGAAGGTCCCAATTGTGACCCCCACAAGCAAAGTTCCCAGTTATTCTATGGCATCTCGCACTTGTGTCTGTGTATTAGTTACCTATTGTTGTGTAACAAGTTACCACAAACATAGTAGCTTAAAACAACACAAATCTATTATCTCATCATTTCCACGCATCAGGAGTCTGGACACAGTTTAACTGGGTCCTCTGCTCAGGGTCTCACCAGGCTGAAATCCTGATGTTGGTCAGAGCTGTGATCTCATCTCTGAAGCTTAGGGTACTCTTTCGAACTCACTGCTGTTGGTTGGCAGAATTCTGTTCCTTGTGATTGTAGGACTTAAGTCTCCATTTTCTTGTTGACTGTCAACCAGACATTACTCTCAGCTCCTAGAGGCCACCCTCAAGTCATTGCCACATTTCCCCTTCTATGGGTGGCTCACAACATGGTTGTTTGTCTCTTCAAGACCAGAAAGAGAGCATCTGCTGTGCCCTCATGGCAATTTTTTAAATTTTTAAACTTTTATTTTGAAATAATTTTAGAATCACAAGAAGTTGCAAAGATAATACAGAGAGGCACCAAGTATCCTTCATCCAGTGTTCTCTGATGGTTACAAGTTACATAGCACAATATCAAATCCAGGAAACTGACACTGGTACAATGTGTGTGTATACTTCTATGCCATTTTATCACAAGTGAGATTTGTATAACCACTTCCACAATCAAGATGCATAACTATTCTATCACCACAAAGATCTATCTCATGCTACTCCTTTACAGTCACATTCATTTCCTTCCTCCACCATCCCTAAACCCTGGCAACCACTAATCTGCTCCCCAACTCCATAATTTTGTCACTTTGGGAATGTCATGTAGCATTTATATCATTGGAAATATAGAGTATGTAATCTTTTGAGACTGGATTTTTTTTTCACTCAGCATAATGCCCTGGAGAGTCACCCAGGTTGTTGTGTGTATCAGCTGTTGATTCTTTTTATCACTAAGTAGTAGTCCATGGGTGACAGAGTTTGACCATTCATCTAGTAAGTGTTATCTTGGTTGTTTTCAGTCTATGCTATTACAAATAAAGCTGTTATGAACAATGATGTGCAGATCTTTGCATGAACATATGTTTTCATTTCTCTGGTATAAACATCTAAGAGTGCAAGTGCCAGGTCAGATGATAAGTATATGCATTGTTTTTTGTGTGTGTGTTTGTTTGTTTTTAAAAAAAACACCCTGCCACACTCTTCTCCAGAGGGGCTAAACCATTTTATACTCCTACCAGCAATGTATGAATGTTTCTCCACATCCTCACCAGCACTGGTGTCCTCACTGTTTTTTTTTTTTTATTTTAACCATTTGGATAGGTGGTTCTAATTAGCAATTCCCTAATGGCTAATGATGTTGAACATCTTTTCATGTGCATATTTACCATCTGTATTTTCTCTTTGGTGAAATGTCTCTTCATGCCTTTTCTCATTTTCTTGTAGTATCTTTAACTTTGGTGTGAGGGTGATGTTGGCCTTATAGAATGAGTTAGGGTGTGTTTCCTCCTCTTCAATTTTTTGGAAGAGTTTGAGCAGGATTGTTATCAATTCTTGGAATGTTTGGTAAAATTTCCCTGTGAAGTCATCTGGTTCTGGGCTTTTATTTGTTGGGAGGTTTTTGATTACTGATTCAATCTCTTTGCTAAGAATTGGTTTGTTGAGGTTTTCTATTTCTTCTTGAGTCAGTGTGAGTTTGTGTGTTTCTAGGAATCTGTCTATTTCAACTAGATTATCTAATTTGTTGGAGTAAAGTTGTTTGTATTGTCTTCTTATAGGCCTTTCTATTTCAGTGGGGTCAGTAGTAATGTCCTCCTTTTCATTTCTGATTTTAGTCATTTATGTCTCTTCTCTTTTTTTCTTTGTTGGTCTAGCTAAAGTCTTGCCAATTTTATTGATCTTTTCAAAGAACCAATTTGGTTTTGTTTTGTTAATTTTCTAATTAGTTTTTTTTTTCACTGATGAGTTTTCAGAATTCTTTATATGGTCTAGATACTTTTCCTTTGTTGGATATATGGTTGGTAAATATTTTCTACCAGTCTGTAGCTTTTCTTTTCTTCTTCTTAACAGGATCTTTCACATAGCAAATGTTTTAAATTTTGATGAAATCAGTTTATCACTTTTTCTATGGCTCATGTGTCTTATGTCAAGTCTAAGAGCTTTTCATCAATTTCCTAAGACCTGAAGATTTTCTCTGTCTGCTAAACGTTTTATAGTTTTACACTTAAATCTATGATCCACTTTGAGTTAATTTTTGTATAAGGTGTGAGATTTAGGTTAAGTTTCCTTTTTAGCTTATAGATATCCAATTGCTCCACACCATTTGTTGAAAAGGTTTCTTGTCTCTTTCAAGGGCTCACCAGACTAAGTCAAGCCAATCTGGGATAATCTCCTTTTTGATGAACCCAGAGTCAACTGACTATAGACCTTAAGTTCATATGAAAAAATCCCTTTTTCCACATAATAGCATAGTCATAGGAGTGATATCTCATCACTTTTACAGGTCCTGTCCACACTCAAGAAGAAGGGTGTCATCTAAGAATTCTGCCTACCACAGACTGGAAATATCCGTTCAGATCCCTTTGTTCCTCCCCTAGGTTTGAGAAAGTCTGCCCAGCCCTATAGCCTTGTCCAAGTAGGGACTGGCTGGTTCAGAAAGTTCTACAGGGAGCTGAGGGTAGTTATGGGTGCATGTGTGCATGCCAAGGCGGAAGCAAAATGTGATTTGGCTGTTCATTCCCAGAGATAGGGACTGAACAGCTCTGAGGAAGAAGTATAGCATGGATGGGGTGTAGGAAGGGCACTATCACAGGAACCTCTTCTTTGACAATAGAGTTTGGTTTAGTCAACTGAGAGTAGGAGGTCTCTTATGCTAGGACTAATTAACATAGGAAATGCCCATTCTCTTGCAATCTAGTTCCTGAACATCACCAGAGTTAGTGTTTTGTCACTGACATTCAGCTCATAAGTAGTGTCTGGGACACAAAGATGAGAAGGAAGCTGTGACTTCTTTTAGCCATGGGGCCCCTACTATTTCTCTGCATTTCTCTCTGAGACTTCTAGCAGATCTCTTCTTCCTGAAAGAATCAGGCTTGTAGAAGAGAATGGCCAACCAGAACTTTGTAGCCAAAGGCCCCAAGCAGCCTCCCTGAATCCACAGACCAGCCATTACCATACATGGACTGGTTTGACTCTTTCATTTTTGAATGAAAAGTGGTATGGTGAACATCAAGTCACAGGCGTGTCCTTTCCAGCTGGGGTCCAACATGAGATTATGAGTAAGTGGCCAAGATGGTTGAGAAAAATTCAAGATAAAAGGTGTATTGGAGAGAAATGTTAGGGGAAAGCCATTAGAGGAGGTCAGCTTGAAATGAGTAGAATCCAAAACCTGTTTGTTAATCAGCACTTTATGAAGATAAAGAAGAACCTGGAGCAAGAAGGGTGAGGAAAAACACAGAAATCTCATCTGGTCACAGACTTTCTCTTATTTTCGTAACCCCATACTGCTCTCAGCTTTCTTCTTCACCAGTCCCATCACTCCCCATTGAAATGGCATCCCTGGAACTATGCAGTATATTGGCCTTAATTCCTAGGTCTGCTCTGGAAATGCCCCTCTATGGTAAATAAACTCCCCCACACTCATAACCTCTTCTTACAATGTAGTCACCACCACTTGCACTAACTACTAAAATCAGGTTCTTCATAGGGGCAATACTTCCTTTACAGCTCAGCTCCTCCTTTCACATCCCACCAGCACATTGCTTCAACTGCATCACTAAATCCCTGCAGCTGCTTCCCACTATTATGTAAAACCCTTTCCTCCTTCAATACTCATTCTATCTGGTATTATCACCCTATATCCTCCTTCCCCACCATCACTAACTTCCATTTGCCCATATTCTCATAGTTTTTATTTACCTCCCCCACCCAATAGCTTATATATTCCTTCTCCATTCCAACTTTCATTGTCATACTGTCACATCCCAGGAGATGATTCCACCCATTTCTCTAGCCCAGTGGTTCTCAACCTGCCATCACTTAGGAAGCTTTAAAAAATACTGATGCCTGGGATCAACCCAGACCAATTAACTATGAATCTCCAGGGTGTGGCCTGAACATAGGTATTCTGGAAAGCCCCCAGGTGATTCTAATTTGCCAGGATAGCAATGGAGGTTTTTTAAGATTTCCATTACTACCTCCATTGCAAGTCAGGATTAAGGACTACTTACTGCTCTAGCCTCACAGATCCTTGACATCTTCAACTCTAATGACTTTTATCTCTACTACATTTCAGAAAACCAGCTTCATGGTCATTCCTTGACCTTAACATCACCTAGACTCTCTTTGTCTCTAAATTCCTGCCTCCCAATTGTTGCACTACAATCTTCCAGCTTGCACTTCCCTACTTTAGCTCGTCTTCTGAATTACAACTTCAGACCCTTGACTCCACAATTTTCTCCCAATTTATTAGCAGCCCCCCACCCTTACTTCTTTGCCTATCCATCCTGGCCTCAATGGAGGATTATTCTCATGAGAATTCTCATTCTCACCAGTAACTTCACCACCCAAGTTCTCTTGCCCATGAAATTTCACTTACCTTACAAAACCCCAATCCTGAATCATCCTGATAATCTGCTTCCTGTGCACCTCTGTTAGAACTTTTGGAGAAAAAAATTGATGCCATTTAGATGGGTGCCACTACAAATGTATGGTTTTAAATTTTACTTGGTTTCAAAACTGTGTTGATCCTTTCACTTGTTATTATTCAATGCTCCCATTTCCCTTAGCCACTATTCTAAACCTTTGCACCCTTTTCAATGGAGGCCATGGGGGTCTGAACTCCCTTTCCACAGCGACTAGCTTATTTGCATCTCGTATCATCCCTTTTCTCCTTCCTTTTACTCTGAGAGGAAGTGGTCCTTTTCTTGTGCAAGGCTAATTCTTATTCTTGTGTTCTGGATCCTATCATCTCGCCTCCTTCTCTATTGAATCTTCAACCTCCTGCTGGCTTCTTCCTCTGATTGTGTATGTATGGGTGTATGTGTGTGCAAAGTCTCTCGCATCCTTAAAAATCCTCTCTTGGGCTTGCATTTTCCTTCAGCTACCACCGACTTTGTTTGATCTCAGATAAGCTTCTTGAAAGAGTGGTCTAATTCATTGTCTCCATTTCCTCACTTCCCAGTTATTCCTTAACCCACAGGTCTCAGGCTCCCATACACCACTAACTGCATGGGCAATGGTCAGGGCAGTGTTGAAAGTGGTCATTCTTGTCTTGTTCCTGACCACCATTTAATATGATATTAGCTGTGGGTTTTTCATAAGTTCCCTTTATCATGTTGAGAAAGTCACATATCTTTTGAACCCTTTTCCTACTTTAGCTCTCATGATTCTCCCCTACAATGGCTCACCTCTTACTTCTCTGACTCTTTCCTATCTTCATTCTGCATCATAGTCTTTTATTTCTATCTTAAAAGTTGGCAAATTTAAATGTCCTGTTCTTAGCCTTCATCTCTTCTCTCTGTATAACATCTCTCTAGATACCTTTACACTGGGAATTCCCAAAAGCCTAGGTTCAATCCAAGCCTCTCTGCTAAGTTCTAGGCCTATATAGATAAGTTCTAGGCCTATATATAATCTAGGCCTATATATCCAATTGCCTATTATATCTCTCTTTCTCCATCTCAAATTTTACATGTCCCATACTGAGCTCATTATCTTCCAGAATGCTTTTCTGTCAAACCATGAAACCAAAGTCCTATGTTTCCTTGTCTTTTTATGTGACACCATTTTCCACCCACTCTCTCACACCAGAAACCTGGGTTTGGCTATCTAGAGAGTGTTCTCTCTCCTTCAACCCCCACATCCAATTAGTCACCAAGTCCAATAAATTCTGCTTCTCAAATATCTCTCCAACATGTCTACTTCTCTTCACTTTTTCTACCTCAGCTCACGTCTTTAACTCTTACACTAGCAATGATACAGTCTCCTAGCTTGTCTCCCTGTCTCCAGTCCTGCTTCTCAATGACTGCTTCCACTCAGCAGCCGGAGTGATGTAAAACCTTTAGACTAGTACCTGGCACATAGTAGGCATTCAGTAAAGTTTTGTTGAATGAATGGATGTCCAAATGCTCTATTGTGTGACATACAAAGCTTGTTCCACTTTTCCAGCCTCATGTCCTCACTTGCAAATTAGGTTCTACTCTTTCAACTGCAGCCCAGCTGCTCCCCTTTTGGCCTCATTTTATGGACATCTTAAAAACCTTCTGCTTGGGAGCATTTGGATGCAGTACCAACTGAAGACAAGAGGACAGACAATGTGACTTCCCAGTGTCACTCCCCACGAGAGAATTCTATGATGTTAAATCCACAAAGGAAGGAAGAAAGGAGGTAGATACTGCAGAGGTCTAAAACACAGTAGAATTCAGACTATAATTACTGCACTCATCTACTCAAAAAGCATTTACTATATACCAGGCCCCATGCCATGTCTAGAGGGTATGATGGTCGGCTCCACTGCCTTCAGGAAATTTGTTAGACAGTGATAGGAACTTTTGACCTGTGGGAAGTTTAAGGGGATGAGCCTGTGGAGCATGACCTTGGTGGTGGTGGGGAGAGGTCAGCTCTCATGTCCAGTGAGAATGGCCAAAGAGCTGCTCCAGGATGTGTCCTAGCCTATTGCAGTACCCAAAAGTAGGAAGACATGAGACGGTTGGCAAGGAGGGAGTCTTGAGTGCAGGGCCTTAAGTCCCTCACTCCTTGCTGTAACTAGCCCTTAAAGAAATAATTACCCCATCTCCTCAGATTCCTAGGAGTGGCCAAGTCAACCTTCTCAGCAGTGCCCAAGATGGGCAGTAGCATAAATTTCTCTGGGAAGATGCTATTAAGTGGAATGGAGCATGCCCACTGAGGGGTCAAGTTGCCTAGGATTCTCCTCAGTCGTAATTTTCGCCATAAACCCCTAACTCTTCACTGATGGACTCACTCAGGTGCTCCCAAGTGAGGGTATTTTATCCAGAATCCTAGAGCTTCTTTAACAGTATTTGAAAAATCACTTCATATGCCAGGCTATTTTGCCAACATTGTGGAGAAGGGTCAGCTCCTCACACTGCCACAGACCTATGAGAACTAGGGCAGGCAGCAGGGCTGAAGTTTGCAAAGCTTGGGGGTGGAGGAATGTCTGCACTCTGACCCTGTGCCTTCTCCCTAGAGGTCTCAGCCAGACCCCTAAGCTGGCCTCCTCTGTGCCCCTCCTCTCCTCTCCCCACTCCCCATTTCTGGGCAGGACTGTATGAGCCCCAGGGGTTCGTAATCTGAGCGAGACAGTCCAATTATCTACAGTTTATGGAGCTCAATTGGAGTGAGTTCAGAAAAGAGCAACCTGAACAATTAAGGGACCTGAGGGCTCAGTTTCTGGGCCAAGATAAAAGGCAGGAGGTCTGAGGCAGCAGAAGTGGTTTCAGGGGAAGTGGTGACTAAGGGGGAGGGACCAAAAGAATGTCTGCCAGCAAGTGAGTATCAAGGGGGTGAACACCTGGGAGGGAGGGGGTGGAATGAGTGGGAACCAAGCAAGGGATGTGAGTTCCCAGGAGGGGCAGGCAAGAAGCTCCAGAGCTCAGACCCAGGTCTCTGGTAGTAAAGTCCTGTTGGGCAAGTAATCAACTCCAGCTTTTTGGCCCAGGCCCTGGCTTGAGGTATCCCAGGAAGCCCCAGAGAACAGAGCAATCAACAGGGCGGTACCTGTAACAGACAGAAACCTAGACCTGGGGCCTCATTAAAGCTCAGGCCCCATAAAAAGTTCATGTGATGGAGAGAGTGGTGGTTTGCTGGGCCGGTTGAGCTCCAAAGAATCCTGGGATATCTGGGCCAGCCCTGCTAAGATCCTACAGGGAAGCAAGCCTCTAACTCAACTCAATTCTTAATTCAGATCTTGGAGTTGATGCTGAGGAAGCATGTATAGTGGCCACAACCGAGGACTGGTTAGCGGGGGCCCTTGCTCTTGGGCCATGCCTCACTTCTGTCAAGCTGTGTGACTTCGGACATGTCCTTTCCTTTCTTTGGGTCTATTTCCTCCTTGGTCAAACAAAGGGGATCTTTAAACACAGCAGAACCCCTCCTCTTTTTAATGAAATCCTACACAGAATTCTTCTGTGTAAGATAGACAAAAAGTATTTTATTAGAATCAATGTGTTTTATTTAAAATTTATGTCATTTACCTTATTATAAAGTGAATCAGTGAGAATTATGGAGCTGTTTTGATGGAATCAATGGCTTGAAATCAAGGGTCACAGCTCTTGGTTGCTGCCTGAAATCTGTCAACTCACCCAGCATCTGCAGAGCTCCCAAAGCTCCTTTATATAGCCGGAGGCTGCCACAGAACTCTGGGTGAAAGCCATCACCTTAGTTATCTCCCCAGATTCCTTCCAATTGGACTTTCTCAGAATCTAGACTATCTGTCTACAGAGGGCTGGCACTGTGTTTCCTCCACCTTGCATCCCCACCCCCTCAGGACTTAATACCTGGCCCACAGCTTTACACAGGGTAGTTTTCAAAAAGAAAAGTCTGTTGAATTGAATCAGGGAGGCTTTGGTCATGAAAAGGAGCTGGATCTTCGTTGGGGGGAGAGAGTGCCTCATCCAGATGTGAGGACTGGGGAAACCCTTTTGGAGAAGGAAGATGGATCAAGGCCTGGTCCTCCAGTGCACTGCTCTTACCAAACCCCTTTTCACTTCAGCTGCAATCCCCAGGAGGCTTCACTTCTGGGTATCAGGGAGCAGCCCAAACCAGGATTTTTTAGAGGCTGAGTGAAGCCCACTTGACCAGAATAGAGATGACCTGGGCAAGAAGGAGCAAGGCAAAACTGATCTGAATACACTTGGATGTGAAACACTTACTGTGTAAATGACTTTGCAAAGCAGCTTACTAAGGAAGGGTTTATGTACCATACCACAGGAGCCTGGCTGTTTCCCTAGGCATCCTTCCTTGGCTGGCAGGTTCTTTCAGGTTGTTTTCAGAGACAGCTTTAAAAAATTTTGTATCTATTGCTGAATTTCTTAAATGAGAGTTCTTTTCTTTTTAGGTGCATGGTGCAAAATTCAAAAGGAAAACAAAAGTATACAGTAAAAAAAAATTGTCTCCTTCTGTCTCCTCTCCCCAGCCACACAATTCTGTTCCCCAGAGGCAACTACTGTCTCCAGTTTCTTGATATATCTAGCCACAGGTACTGAATGTCTATATTATATTCCTTTATCCTTTCGGAGATGTTCTATGTAAATACAACCAAATGTACACACACACACACATATATGTATATGTGTGTTGGTATTATATTTATATTTCCCCTTCCTCCCACAGAAATAGAAACATATCACACACACTGCTGTTGACATCCTTTTTGATGGTTGCATAGTATTCTATCTTTTGGATGCATTGAAATTTATTTAACCAGTCCTCTATTGGTGAGCATGTAGGTTGCTTCTAATAGTTTCTATTAGGCAACAACTATCCTTGTGCATACATAATTTGGCAGTGTGAGTATATCTTGCTATAGAGTCTTCAGCCAGCTATTAGACTTAACTGTGAGACTGCAGAAGGGAATGTTCTGGAATGTTGCAGCCGAATTATGCCTCCCTTCATCATCTTTGCTGCTTTCCTTGACTTTCAGGCTGATGCAACTGGTTCATGCTTTTCCATGGAGCCAGTGGCCTGGCTTTGGGTCCTTAATAGGTCATGAAACCATGGTTGAAGAGGTGCTGGCATTGGCTTTGGAGCTGGAATTCTTGGCTTCTAGTTCTGGCATTCTGGCCTGGTAAGGGTCTCTAATGGCTAGCAATTCCTGCATGGTAACATTTCTTGCCCCTTGAACCATTTAAGAAACTGTCAGATGACAGACTGGTTTTAGAGGCAAGGCAAATAATGGAAACCCATGAAGCAAGCTGCATGTAAGACAATAAATGACAGCTGACACCTGGCTTCAGTGCCAGGGACAAGGTGGGGAGTGATGGGGATGGTGGTGACCAGGAGAGATCATACCCCATGTAAGGAGGGTAGATTCAGTTGCATCCAATAATGGGGGCCAGTGCAGTCAGATCTGACTTTTTAAGGAAAAGCTAGATATTTGGATTGTATGTGAACACTCCCCAATTTGGTTGCAAAAAGAATAATAGCAATGGTAATAGCAAACATCATATAGCACCTACTATGTGTTCTAAGTGTTTTAGATATATTAACTCAAAAGCCAATATAACCCTATGAAGCAGAGTACTATTGTTTATCTCCATTTTACAGATGGACAAAGTGAGGCACAAAGAGTTTAAGTAACTTTCCCAGAGCCCCAAAGAGAAAGTGACAGAGCCAGGATTCAAACCTAGGCCACAATCTTAATGTGTATACTATACAGCCACTTACTGAGGGAACCTAACTCACATTTAGCACTGCATGGGCCAACACCTTCAAGTCAAGCAAAATGTCTCTGGGGGCCTCTGATTGGGAAACCTGTGCTTTAGAGGGGTCTGGCATGAGCCTGGATGTCACTCTGATGGCCTCGCAAACCTCAACACTGGCTGAGTCCTCCTGCCATCACTCAGACCCAGGTCAGGGGGTCAGTATGGCTCAACAACCAGGTGAAAACCCTTTCCCCTGCTTCAGTCACACTGCCTGCTTTTTCAGTCACTCTTGAGAAGAGGGTGAGGACAGAGAGCTGGAGCCAGTGGCCTGGTTTAGGTCCTCAACAGGTTGAAGAGGTACACTGGCACTGGAGTTGGAATTCTTGGCTTCTAGTTCTGTCATTCTGCTCTGTTTTGGGGTGGGTCTTCTGGCCCCTCTGAGCCTCAGTTTCTCCATTTGTAAACCCAAACTAATAATCCCTACTGCACAGGGCTTCGGTGAGACCAGCAGAGCACTGTGTGTGCATGTGTGTTATAAATGGAAGAGGATATTCTTAGCAGTAGAGCTTGTTTGGGGTCAGAAAGCTTTCATTTCCCAGGAGAAGAGACCCCAAGAAGGAGCCAGGGAAGATGAGCTGCATCCTCATCTCACTCTTCTCAGGGCTCTGTCTTTGATCCCAAGATCTTTCTTCTGCCAGGCCACTTCTAAAGTCATGAATGAGCCACATGTGACTCTGGCCATCGATTCTGGGAGTTCAAGGGCCAAGGTATCCTGAAATTAGCCATTAGGGCTTTCTTTTGCCAGTAAATCTGTTTTTGCCAATTTTCCCTGTTCACATGCATGCCTTTCCTTGTTAATTTACACGTTTGTGTGCTGTTCAGCAAGGCTAAATTCAATATAGGACTCTCCAAGCTTTTCCTCATGAAGCACTACATATGGTCCTAGCATCTGTGAATATCAGGTTCCTTAAGGAAAAAAAAAGTAAACAAAACCCATGTGCTGAATGTGAGAATCAATGTTACAGAGAAACCTGGTCATGCATGTCATCAATCACTTTGTGAAAGGATGGTGTGTGCTTGTGAAGAATAAGCCTCATGCACTCACTCAGCAGGAGGGGCACGAAGGGGGCAAGGTGGAGGTGAAGGGGGACAGGGAGATGGAGAACTAGTGAGATGGCAGGAGAGGCCAGATCCAGGGGATGGGGGAGACGAAAAGAGGGGGCAAAGGAACAAACATGGATGTGCTCCAGTGCTCTAGGGAAGGCAGGTGCCATGTTCTTTGCATCTCTCTGTTCTGTGACAATCCAGGATCATGAATTAAGGCTGTTCAAACAGATGCTTGAGGAGACCTGTAGAGTCCCACAGAGACTTCCACTGTGTTCAGTTCCTGTTCTAGCTCCTCGTCTACTCAGGGCCGCCCACCAGGGGCAGGTCTTTTACTCTGGATGTGATCTGAGGCGAGTAAGCCAGAAAAGTGAGGTCAGAGTATAGAGGGCCTTGATGGCCAGCTTCAGATTTTTTTTCCCCAAGGAACAGGAACCATTACAGGGACTGGATGCCAGGCCAGTGCTGCAGAAGGGTCCCTCCCCTGTGCGAGGGAGTCTGGGCCACAAGGGCAGGAGGCCAGAGGCAGGAGGCAGGAAGGCCAGTTGCGACAGTGGCAGTTAGGATGGAGGGATTGGTTTAGGGAACATATAGGATATCTGGGACGTATGATGAGAGAGTGGAAGGGGCCAAAGGAGTATCAGATGACCGGTGGGTCTCTTTCTCATAGGGCAAGGAAGAAAGGGCTAGTAACGTAAATTAAAAGGTTCTCACCTTTTAATTTGGGCCCGGCTGGACTGGGCAGTGAACACGCCAAGGGTAGCGGCTGCTGGAGCTCTGTCTCGTCCCTCAGTGGGGAAGGGGTGGTGGTGGTGGTGGTGGGGTCCACGGAGGCCGGAGGCCTGTATGGGTTAAAAAGGATGGGCACCATCCGGCCCCAGCCCATCCCGCGCCCTGCTCCCTTGTTTGGTCCTACTTTGGCCTGGCGGGTTGGAAAGCCAAGAACTGCCAGAAGCTTACGAAGGTGGCGGCAGAGGGCTGGGGCGGCGGCGGGCATGGGTGGGGGGATTGGGAGGCGGGAATGGGTATGGACACCGGGGAAGCGCGGGAAGCGGGAGAAAGGGGCAGACTAGGAAGAGCCCGCTCGGCAGGCGCCGACGGACCCCAACTCCAGACCCTATTCAGCGGCTGCACTCCGTCTCCCTGGCGCCTCTGGCCCGGGTAAGAGGAACCACAGTGCCACCCAGCGGCCGGTGGCAGGGAACGTCAATCAGGGCTCTTCCGTGGCCCGGAAGAGTGGTGGAGCTGGGTGGAACAGGGCAGGGGGGGAGGACTCAGAGGGAAGCAGGTGCGAAGGTGGGGGGCATGATGGCTGATGGGTTGTTAAACCAACCCATCCGGCCCATGGCACTAGATGAATCTTTCTTCAGGTCAGCTGATAATATTCCTCTCAAGCTCAATCATCTTCCATGGCTCCCAATGGTTAACTATATTAAGCCCAAATTCCCTAGCCTGACCTGGGAGGCCTGTTATGCTTTGACCACTGGCTACCTTTCAAGCATCATCCCTCACCACTCACTCCACACATCCTACACCACTCAGGCCTGCCAAAACGAACCACTCATTAGTTCTGCATCCACATCCATTCATTCAGTGAACAGGTACTGAGGCACTGGGAGACAGTGAACAAGACAGACAAGACAAGGTCCTTGTCTGTTCAGAGCTTACATTCTAGTGGACAGTGAGGCAATAAACAAGAAAGCAAGTGTATAAACAGGATAATGCCAGACAGTTACAAGTGCCAGAGTGTAGAATCTGGGGCAAGAAGGGCACTGCCATACATAAAATAGTCAGGGAAGGCCTTTCTGAGGACATGACCTGATAATAAGAGGGAGTCAGCTTTGCAAAAATCTAGGGGGAGAGCATTTCAGGCTGAGAAACAGTATGTACAAAGGTCCTGAGATAGGAGTAAGCAAAGTGTATTAGAGAAAAACAAATAAGCAGAGTGGCTGGAGGACAGTGAAGGGATTGTAATTGGGTGAAGTTGGTGAGACAGGCAGGTGGCAGGTTGTGTAGGGCTAAAGTTACTGGAAGGTTTTCTTTTTTAGCAAGAGATGATTTGCATTTTTAAAAGATCACTCAGGCTGCTGTTCTGTTGGTGGACTATGTATGGGGGGCAAGAATGGAAGCAGGGAGACTAGTTAGGAGGCCACTACAGTGGTCGAGGAGAAAGTTGATGGTGGTTTGGATTGGGATGATGACAATGGAGGTGGGAGAAAGTATTAGATTCCGAATGTATTTTGAGTGATTTCTGTTCATGTGTTTTTTTTCCCCAACCAGCCCAGGAGCTTCTTGAGGTCAGATTCCAGGTCAGAATGATGTTTGGATTCCCCCACCCTCTCCCCTAAGCAATTAGCTTAATAGGTAGACAGTGTTTAATGAACAGATCTTTGTGACCCTCTTCAGTGAAAGTCACTGGGGGTGATGGCAGTAGGACAGAAACTTTGGGTGGGGCAGGAGTTCTGGGTCTTCTTCCTGGTTGCTCTGATGGACTTCACCCTCTTCCCTTCTTTGTTCCTCAGTGTCTCCTAAGAATCTAAAAATGCTTGAAAGGGAAGAAAAGGCAGGAATTACAGAGTTTCTCCTCTGTATCAGGAACTGGGCTCAATGCATTCGCATGTATTGCTTCATTTACATTAATTTATTTAAACTTTATAACAACATCTAATCCTGGCTCTTTGTTTTAGAAATAAGCAAATTAAAACCCAGAAAGGAAAATGGACTTGGTGAAGTTGGGTAGAAAGGCAAGGTTGTCACAGCACAAAAGATTCACTAGTTTGAGTCCCCACGAAAACCCTGCCCCCCTCTTAACACCCTATTACTGTTTTTATCTGCACCCATCAAGCCAAGGTCTTTTTCAGCCTCTTAATTATTAGTATTATGTAATGCAAATAAATTTCAGGGTGAAATTACCGGTCTTGATAAAGATTCAGGATTTCATGACATCAATGAAAGTGATGTTGGAGACGTCTCTGATGGCATGTAAAGTCCTTGATAAATGGGGATTTGGCAGAGATAGATCAGTTAACAATGGCAGAAGAAAACATTGACCTGGGTAATGACAGGATCAAGGCTTCGAAGAGAGTGATTCAACTCTCCCAGTATCAGAAGAGGCCCTTGGGATAAATGAAGAAGCTCTTTAATTTTGGAAAAACAAAACAAAATGAAATGAAAACCCCATTTATGACCGTGCTGCACAAGTCAGTATTGTGCTCTCATGCACTTTGGTCAGGAAAATTATATTATTCCCCCATGCTTTGATTCATTCTTCATTCATTCTTAAGAATTACAACATATTTGCAATTATTACTTACTCACTTTAAATCTAAATGAGAATATCTTCCATAATTTCAATTTCATTTTTTAAGACAAAGCCCCATTCAAATACTTTTCCTTCCACTCCACTGTGAAATGTTGGTCCCCATTTCAAGTGGATTCATTTTAAGTGGCCTTTTTCTAGTACCACTTATCCTCAAATAATAAGGACTTCATATAGCCCTGGCCTTCTCTTCAGAGACTGTCAAGCCTGGCTGCACATTAGAATCATCTGTACAATTTGTTAAACAATACTGAAGCTGGGACCCCAACCCAGACTAATTAAATCAGACTCTCTGCTGGTGGGGCCAAAGCTAAAAGTCTTCAGGTGATTCTGATGCACTGTCAGGGTGTGAACCACTGCCATCATCCCTCCTTGCACAGGTTGGGACTGGAAGAGACAAAAGCTGTCTGCAGTTGGACTTGACCTGAACTGAGAGTTTCAGGGACTGGTCCTGGGCAGATGGTGGGAACTCAGAGGGCCAGCTACAAGGCAGTGCTAAATAGCTTAGTCCAGGAGAGGCGGGGCAAGATGGCAGACTGGTGAGCTGTATGTTTTAGTTACTCCTCCAGGAAAGTAGGTAGAAAGCCAGGAACTGCGTGGACTGGACACCACAGAGCAATCTGACTTTGGGCATACTTCATACAACACTCATGAAAATGTCGAACTGCTGAGATCAGCGAAATCTGTAAGTTTTTGCGGCCAGGGGACCCGCGCCCCTCCCTGCCAGGCTCATTCCCGTGGGAGGAGGGGCTGTCAGCTCCGGGAAGGAGAAGGGAGAACTGCAGTGGCAGCCCTTATCGGAAACTCATTCTACTGATTCAAACTCCAACCATAGATAGACTGAGACCAGACACCAGAGAATCTGAGAGCAGCAAGCCCAGCAGAGAGGAGACAGGCATAGCAAAGAAACAACACAAAAAACTCCAAAATAAAAGCGGAGGATTTTTGGAGTTCTGGTGAACATAGAAAGGGGAAGGGCAGAGCTCAGGCCCGAGCTCAGGCCCTGAGGCGCATATGCAAATCCCGAAGAAAAGCTGATCTCTCTGCCCTGTGGACCTTTCCTTAATGGCCCTGGTTGCTTTGTCTCTTAGCATTTCAATAACCCATTAGATCTCTGAGGAGGGCCCTTTTTTTTAATCCTTTTTTCTTTTTCTAAAACAATTACTCTAAGAAGCCCAATACAGAAAGCTTCAAAGACTTGCAATTTGGGCAGGTCAAGTCAAGAGCAGAACTAGGAGAGCTCTGAGACAAAACACAATAATCCAGTGGCTGAGAAAATTCACTAAACACCACAACTTCCCAAGAAAAGGGGGGTGTCCGCTCACAGCCATCATCCTGGTGGACAGGAAACACTCCTGCCCATCGCCAGCCCCACAGCCCAGAACTGCCCCAGACAACCCAGTGTGACGGAAGTGCTTCAAATAACAGGCACACACCACAAAACTGGGCGTTGACATTAGCCTTCCCTGCAACCTCAGCTGACTGTCCCAGAGTTGGGAAGGTAGAGCAGTGTGAATTAACAAAGCCCCATTCAGCCATCATTTCAGCAGACTGGGAGCCTCCCTAAACAGCCCAGCAGCCCAGAACTGCCCTGGGGGGATGGCACTCACCTGTGACATAGCACAGTCATCCCTCAACAGAGGACCCGGGGTGCACGGCCTGGAAGAGGGGCCCATTTGCAAGTCTCAGGAGCCATACGCCAATACCAAGGACTTGTGGGTCAGTGGCAGAGACAAACTGTGGCAGGACTGAACTGAAGGATTAGACTATTACAGCAGCTTTAAAACTCTAGGATCACCAGGGAGATTTGATTGTTAGAGCCACCCGCCCCCGACTGCCCAGAAACACGCCCCATATACAGGGCAGGCAACACCGACTACACACGCAAGCTTGGTACACCAATTGGACCCCACAAGACTCACTCCCCCACTCACCAAAAAGGCTAAGCAGGGGAGAACTGGCTTGTGGAGAACAGGTGGCTCGTGGACGCCACCTGCTGGTTAGTTAGAGAAAGTGTACTCCACGAAGCTGTAGATCTGATAAATTAGAGATAAGGACTTCAATTGGTCTACAAATCCTAAAAGAACCCTATCAAGTTCAGCAAATGCCACGAGGCCAAAAACAACAGAAAATTATAAAGCATATGAAAAAAACCAGACGATATGGATAACCCAAGCCCAAGCACCCAAATCAAAAGACCAGAAGAGACACAGCACCTAGAGCAGCTACTCAAAGAACTAAAGATGAACAATTAGACCATAGTACGGGAGACAAAGGAAATCAAGAAGACCCTAGAAGAGCATAAAGAAGACATTGCAAGACTAAATAAAAAAATGGATGATCTTATGGAAATTAAAGAAACTGTTGACCAAATTAAAAAGATTCTGGACACTCATAGTACAAGACTAGAGGAAGTTGAACAACGAATCAGTGACCTCGAAGATGACAGAATGGAAAATGAAAGCATAAAAGAAACAATGGGGAAAAAAATTGAAAAAATCGAAATGGACTTCAGGGATATGATAGATAATATGAAACGACCAAATATAAGACTCATTGGTGTCCCAGAAGGGGAAGAAAAGGGTAAAGGTCTAGGAAGAGTATTCAAAGAAATTGTTGGGGAAAACTTCCCAAATCTTCTAAACAACATAAATACACAAATCATAAATGCTCAGTGAACGCCAAATAGAATAAATCCAAATAAACCCACTCCGAGACATATACTGATCACACTGTCAAACACGGAAGAGAAGGAGCAAGTTCTGAAAGCAGCAAGAGAAAAGCAATTCACCACATACAAAGGAAACAGCATAAGACTAAGTAGTGACTACTCAGAAGCCACCATGGAGGCGAGAAGGCAGTGGCACGATATATTTAAAATTCTGAGTGAGAAAAATTTCCAGCCAAGAATACTTTATCCAGCAAAGCTCTCCTTCAAATTTGAGGGAGAGCTTAAATTTTTCACAGACAAACAAATGCTGAGAGAATTTGCTAACAAGAGACCTGCCCTACTGGAGATACTAAAGGGAGCCCTACAGACAGAGAAACAAAGAAAGGACACAGAGACTTGGAGAAAGGTTCAGTACTAAAGAGATTCGGTATGGGTACAATAAAGGATATTAATAGACAGAGGGGAAAAATATGACAAACATAAACCAAAGGATAAGATGGCTGATTCAAGAAATGCCTTCACGGTTATAACGTTGAATGTAAATGGATTAAACTCCCCAATTAAAAGATATAGATTCGCAGAATGGATCAAAAAAAATGAACCATCAATATGTTGCATACGAGAGACTCATCTTAGACACAGGGACACAAAGAAACTGAAAGTGAAAGGATGGAAAAAAATATTTCATGCAAGCTACAGCCAAAAGAAAGCAGGTGTAGCAATATTAATCTCAGATAAAATAGACTTCAAATGCAGGGATGTTTTGACAGACAAAGAAGGCCACTACATACTAATAAAAGGGGCAATTCAGCAAGAAGAAATAACAATCGTAAATGTCTATGCACCCAATCAAGGTGCCACAAAATACATGAGAGAAACACTGGCAAAACTAAAGGAAGCAATGGATGTTTCCACAATAATTGTGGGAGACTTCAACACATCACTCTCTCCTATAGATAGATCAACCAGACAGAAGACCAATAAGGAAATTGAAAACCTAAACAATCTGATAAATGAATTAGATTTAACAGACATATACAGGACATTACATCCCAAATCACCAGGATACACATACTTTTCTAGTGCTCATGGAACTTTCTCCACAATAGATCATATGCTGGGACATAAAACAAGCCTCAATAAATTTAAAAAGATTGAAATTATTCAAAGCACATTCTCTAACCACAATGGAATACAATTAGAAGTCAATAACCATCAGAGACTTAGAAAATTCACAAATACCTGGAGGTTAAACAACACAATCCTAAACAATCAGTGGGTTAAAGAAGAAATAGCAAGAGAAATTGCTAAATATATAGAGACGAATGAAAATGAGAACACAACATACCAAAACCTATGGGATGCAGCAAAAGCAGTGCTAAGGGGGAAATTTATAGCACTAAACGCATATATTAAAAAGGAAAAAGAGCCAAAATCAAAGAACTAATGGATCAACTGAAGAAGCTAGAAAATGAACAGCAAACCAATCCTAAACCAAGTAGAAGACAAGAAATAACAAGGATTAAAGCAGAAATAAATGACATAGAGAACAAAAAAACAATAGAGAGGATAAATATCACCAAAAGTTGGTTCTTTGAGAAGATCAACAAGATTGACAAGCCCCTAGCTAGACTGACAAAATCAAAAAGAGAGAAGACCCATATAAACAAAATAATGAATGAAAAAGGTGACATAACTGCAGATCCTGAAGAAATTAAAAAAATTATAAGAGGATATTATGAAGAAATAGAAGACCTCAACCAACCCATCACAAGCAAAGAGATCCAATCAGTCATCAAAAATCTTCCCACAAATAAATGCCCAGGGCCAGATGGCTTCACAGGGGAATTCTACCAAACTTTCCAGAAAGAACTGACACCAATCTTACTCAAACTCTTTCAAAACATTGAAGAAAATGGAACACTACCTAACTCATTTTATGAAGCTAACATCAATCTAATACCAAAACCAAGCAAAGATGCTACAAAAAAGGAAAACTACCGGCCAATCTCCCTAATGAATATACATGCAAAAATCCTCAACAAAATACTTGCAAATCGAATCCAAAGACACATTAAAAAAATCATACACCATGACCAAGTGGGGTTTATTCCAGGCATGCAAGGATGGTTCAACATAAGAAAATCAATCAATGTATTACAACACATTAACAAGTCAAAAGGGAAAAATCAATTGATCATCTCAATAGATGCTGAAAAAGCATTTGAGAAAATCCAACATCCATTTTTGATAAAAACACTTCAAAAGGTAGGAATTGAAGGAAACTTCCTCAACATGATAAAGAGCATATATGAAAAACCCACAGCCAGCATAGTACTCAATGGTGAGAGACTGAAAGCCTTCCCTCTAAGATCAGGAACAAGACAAGGATGCCCGCTGTCACCACTGTTATTCAACATTGTGCTGGAAGTGCTAGTCAGGGCAATCCGGCAAGACAAAGAAATAAAAGGCATCCAAATTGGAAAAGAAGAAGTAAAACTGTCATTGTTTGCAGATGATATGATCTTATATCTAGAAAACCCTGAGAAATCGACGATACAGCTACTAGAGCTAATAAACAAATTTAGCAAAGTAGCGGGATACAAGGTTAATGCACATAAGTCAGTAATGTTTCTATATGCTAGAAATGAACAAACAGAAGAGACACTCAAGAAAAAGATACCATTTTCAATAGCAACTAAAAAAATCAAGTACCTAGGAATAAACTTAACCAAAGATGTAAAAGACCTATACAAAGAAAACTATATAACTCTACTAAAAGAAATAGAAGGGGACCTTAAAAGATGGAAAAATATTCCATGTTCATGGATTGGAAGGCTAAATGTCATTAAGATGTCAATTCTACCCAAACTCATCTACAGATTCAATGCAATCCCAATCAAAATTCCAACAACCTACTTTGCAGACTTGGAAAAGCTAGTTATCAAATTTATTTGGAAAGGGAAGATGCCTCGAATTACTAAAGACACTCTAAAAAAGAAAAACGAAGTGGGAGGACTTACACTCCCTGACTTTGAAGCTTATTATAAAGCCACAGTTGCCAAAACAGCATGGTACTGGCACAAAATAGACATATAGATCAAGGGAATTGAATTGAGAATTCAGAGATAGACCCTCAGATCTGTGGCCGACTGATCTTTGATAAGGCCCCCAAAGTCACTGACTGAGTCATAATGGTCTTTTCAACAAATGGGGCTGGGAGAGTTGGATATCCATATCCAAAAGAATGAAAGAGGACCCCTATCCACCCCCTACACAAAAATTAACTCAAAATGGACCAAAGATCTCAATATAAAAGAAAGTACCATAAAACGCGTAGAAGATAATGTAGGAAAACATCTTCAAGACCTTGTATTAGGCGGCCACTTCCTAGACTTTACACCCAAAGCACAAACAAAAAAAGAGAAAATAGATAAATGGGAATTCCTCAAGCTTACAAGTTTCTGCACCTCAAAGGAATTTCTCAAAAAGGTAAAGAGGCAGCCAACTCAATGGGAAAAAATTTTTGGAAACCATGTATCTGACAAAAGACTGATATCTTGCATATATAAAGAAATCCTACAACTGAATGACAATAGTACAGTCGGCCCAATTATAAAATGGGCAAAAGATATGAAAAGACAGTTCTCTGAAGAGGAAATACAAATGGCCAAGAAACACATGAAAAATGTTCAGCTTCACTAGCTATTAGAGAGATGCAAATTAAGACCACAATGAGATACCATCTAACACCGGTTAGAATGGCTGCCATTAATCAAACAGGAAACTACAAATGCTGGAGGGGATGTGGAGAAATTGGAACTCTTATTCATTGTTGGTAGGACTGTATAATGGTTCAGCCACTCTGGAAGTCAGTCTGGCAGTTCCTTAGAAAACTAGATATAGAGTTACCATTCGATCCAGCGATTGCACTTCTCGGTATATACTCGGAAGATCGGAAAGCAGTGACACGAAGAGATATCTGCACGCCAATGTTTATAGCAGCATTATTCACAATTGCCAAGAGATGGAAACAACCCAAATGTCCTTCAACAGATGAGTGGATAAATAAAATGTGGTATATACACACGATGGAATACTACGCGGCAGTAAGAAGGAACGATCTCGTGAATCATATGACAACATGGATGAACCTTGAAGACATAATGCTGAGCGAAATAAGCCAGGCACAAAAAGAGAAATATTATATGCTACCACTAATGTGAACTTTGAAAAATGTAAAACAAATGGTTTATAATGTAGAATGTAGGGGAACTAGCAATAGAGAGCAATTAAGGAAGGGGGAACAATAATCCAAGAAGAACAGATAAGCTATTTAACGTTCTGGGGATGCCCAGGAATGACTATGGTCTGTTAAATTCTGATGGATATAGTAGGAGCAAGTTCACAGAAATGTTGCTATATTAGGTAACTTTCTTGGGGTAAAGTAGGAACATGTTGGAAGTTAAGCAGTTATCTTAGGTTAGTTGTCTTTTTCTTACTCCCTTGTTATGGTCTCTTTGAAATGTTCTTTTATTGTATGTTTGTTTTCTTTTTAACTTTTTTTTTCATACAGTTGATTTAAAAAAGAAGGGAAAGTGAAAAAAAAAAAAAAAAGAAAAACAAGGAAAAAAAAAAAAGATGTAGTGCCCCCTTGAGGAGCCTGTGGAGAATGCAGGGGTATTCGCCTACCCCACCTCCATGGTTGCTAACATGACCACAGACATAGGGGACTGGTGGTTTGATGGGTTGAGCCCTCTACCACAGGTTTTACCCTTGGGAAGACAGTTGCTGCAAAGGAGAGGCTAGGCCTCCCTGTGGTTGTGCCTAAGAGCCTCCTCCCGAATGCCTCTTTGTTGCTCAGATGTGGCCCTGTCTCTCTAGCTAAGCCAACTTGAAAGGTGAAATCACTGCCCTCCCCGCTATGTGGGATCAGACACCCAGGGGAGTGAATCTCCCTGGCAACGTGGAATATGACTCCCGGGGAGGAATGTAGACCTGGCATTGTGGGACAGAGAACATCTTCTTGACCAAAAGGGGGATGTGAAAGGAAATGAAATCAGCTTCAGTGGCAGAGAGATTCCAAAAGGAGCCAAGAGGTCACTCTGGTGGGCACTCTTATGCACACTTTAGACAACCCTTTTTAGGTTCTAAAGAATTGGGGTAGCTGGTGGTGGATACCTGAAACTATCAAACTGCAACCCAGAACCCATGAATCTCGAAGACAGTTGTATAAAAATGTAGCTTATGAGGGGTGACAATGGGATTGGGAAAGCCATAAGGACCACACTCCACTTTATCTAGTTTATGGATGGATGAGTAGAAAAATAGGGGAAGGAAACAAACAGACAAAGGTACCCAGTGTTCTTTTTTACTTCAATTGCTCTTTTTCACTCTAATTATTATTCTTGTTATTTTTGTGTTTGTGCTAATGAAGGTGTCAGGGATTGATTTGGGTGATGAATGTACCACTATGTAATGGTACTGTAAACAATCGAAAGTACGATTTGTTTTTGTGACTGCGTGGTATGTGAATATATCTCAATAAAATGAAGATTAAAAAAAAAAATGTAGCTTATGAGGGGTGACAATGGGATTGGGAAAGCCATAAGGACCACACTCCACCTTGTCTAGTTTATGGATGGATGAGTAGAAAAATAGGGGAAGGAAACAAACAGACAAAGGTACCCAGTGTTCTTTTTTATTTCAATTGCTCTTTTTCACTCTAATTATTATTCTTGTTATTTTTGTGTGTGTGCTAATGAAGGTGTCAGGGATTGATTTGGGTGATGAATGTACCACTATGTAATGGTACTGTAAACAATGGAAAGTACGATTTGTTTTGTATGACTGCGTGGTATGTGAATATATCTCAATAAAATGAAGATTAAAAAAAAATTGATTCTGGGGATGAACACATAACTGAATGATGGTGCTGTGAATAATTGATGTACACTGTGGAAGACAGTAGGGTGTGTGACTATATCTCAATTAAACTGTATTTTAAAAAGTAAATGAACAATGGGAGGAGGAGGGGAATGGGATGTTTTGGATATTCTTTTTTACTTTAATTTTCATTTTATTTTTTGGAGTAATGAAATGTTCAAAGTTTGATTGTGATGATGAAAGCACAACTATATGATGATATTATGAATAACTGATTGTACACTGAATGATTGTATGTTATATGATTAGATCTCAATAAAATTGCAATTAAAAAAAACAAATAAATAAATAAATAAATAAATAGCTTAGTCCAGGAGTCAAAGAGCAACGTGTGACAGGTAGGGCTATTTCCTTAATACAGCCTTGCTGCCCTTCACTCACTAAAGGGGTGTGTAGCCCCTTTACTCTTCCATGCAGCAGGTTAAAGGTTAGGGGGCACCTCCAACCTCTCACCTCTTTCCTATGTTCAAGGCCAAGAAAGCTTGGCTCCCTCTTTATGGACATGCACTGAGACAAAAACCTGAATGTTACAGTGAGAATAATATGGTTGCTGAACATGTAAGGTCATGTTATATTGTGGATCTATAATGTGTCCGTTTACTGCTGTCCTCCCAGCACCCAGCACAGTGCCTGGCATCTAGTAATTGCTTCATAAGTATGTTTTGAATGAAAGCATTACTAAGTTGGAAGTGGGCAGAAGGTACCACAATTAAGGTACAAAGTGTCACAGAAGTACAGAAGAAGAAGGGCTTTTTTTCCCAGCTTGGATGAGGGGAAATGTGGAAATCTTAATGGCAGAGGTGGCATTTGAGCTGGACTTCTAAAACCAGATAAGGCACTGGGAAGCAGAGGTAGAGTGAAGGCATACCTGGTAGAAGAAACAATGTGAGCAAAGGTGGGGAGGTAAAACAATGCAGAGCTCATTCAGTGTATAGCCAGTAGGGAAATGTGGGGAGCCTCTGGTGGAGGATCAGGTGGTAGGACAGGCTCAGAATGCAGTCTTCAATGGCATGCTAAGTCAGCACTCTACAGGCAATGTAGAATCATCTGATGTTTCTTAGCAGGGGTGTAATAGGTTAGCTTTAAGAAGAGTAGATATGTACTTTAGGAAACTCAATCATGGCAGGAACTCTAAAAAAAAATGTATGTATTGAGTGCCTCCAAAGAGCCTGGCACTGTACTAGGTGGAGGCTGGAGTGAGGTCAGAGTAATTGGAACAGGAGATTAGTTAGTAGGCTATTTTAGTAGTCCAGAAAGAGCTGCAGAGGGTCTGAAAGAGCTAAGTGGGAGTGGGTATGGGAAGGAGAGGAAGGATTTGATACGTATTTCAGAGATAGAATTGACACAGAGAACTTGGTGACCATTTTAGGTGGGGGTAAAAGAAAGAAAAGAAAGACTGAATGACTTATAGTGATAGTAACTATTAACATTTGAGTGGTTCCTTTGTGCCAGATGTTGTGTAAAGTGCTTTACATATATCATCTGATTCTCACAATAACTCTTTTGACAGATGAGGACACTAAGCCTCAAAGTGAAGAAATTGTTCAAGGTCACGTGAGTAGGAGATGGTGATGCTAGGCTTTGAACTCAAAAAAATCTCCCGAGTCCATGCCCTTAACTTCCATGCTATGCTGCTCTGGGGGAAATTGGAGGGCTAATGTTTTATTGGCAAAATAATTCAGCAGCTCAGTCAGCACACTGGACTCCCTCCTAACTCATGTTCTCATTTCCCATTTATGTGAAAAAGGTGGCAGCGGAGGAGGCAGGTAGACTAGAGCCAAAGGCTGCAACAAAAGGTGGAAAGCTGGTCATTCCCAGGCCACTTGAGGCCTGCTGCCATGTTTAGCCCATGCAAAGGCTTTTTTCTTTTTCTTAAAAAAAAAAAAAAAAAAGACTTGTGCCAACATTTAGGAGTTAGGGGGTTACATGTAAAAATCCTGAGTCCTGACTTCCCTTGAGGAATCAGAAGATCTAGCAACACTGGGCCCACATTCTCTCAGGACAACCCTGGGCCTGAGCTGCCCCCTTTAGGCAGGGCGTGTGCCCTGCAGTTCTCACGGCTTAAAACTTTTGAGCCTGTGCTTTGCCCCCGCCTGACCCACTTCCCTCATTTGCAGTTATCTGCCTGATCCCTGCAGGTGGCTGTGTTTGGGATCCCTTGTCT
Source organism: Choloepus didactylus (assembly GCF_015220235.1). Lineage (NCBI taxonomy): Eukaryota > Metazoa > Chordata > Mammalia > Pilosa > Megalonychidae > Choloepus > Choloepus didactylus. The sequence continues at coordinate 14,872 of NW_023637621.1, read as the reverse complement.
AGAATGGCTGACAACTGAGCTGACCCTTTTTTTCTGAGATTTGAGCCAATAAGGGGCAGGGCACAGGGTCAGTATCCTCTGGTCCCACCACCTCCCCAAGTCACAGACTAACTGTTTCAACACCACAGAACAAAGTCATAAAGGGAGGATTATCATCAAGTCTTACCATTTATTTCTTTTATGGGGTTAAACAAGAGCAGAGAGACCTCTGCCCCACAATGCAACAAAACAGAAAGCAGTACACATACAGAGACTCTCACCAAAACACAGAGGCAGGGGTAAGAGGGAAGGCAGAGACAACTGAATCATAGCTGGGTAAAGGAGGGAAGGACGGAGGGCGACTAGGAAACCAGCTTGGAGACTCAGTCATAGAAACTAGTGCAAGAAAGTCCTACTCATGAAGCACAGTGTAGAAAATGGCATAAGAAAGCTGCCCAGCTCTGCTGCCTTTGATGGAGGGGAAGGGCAGCTGAAGGGATGGTGGAAGATCTGGGCCTAGAGGTGGATAGGACCAGTCAAATGACTTAGAGGTGGAGTGTGGTGCCCCTTTCCCCTGCCAGTGGGCAAGGCCCTGGGCTGGTCTGAGCCAGGGGTCTCCTGGGCACTTGGTGGGGAGGAAAAGAGGATGGGAGTCTCCAAGGGTCCATTCCCTGGGGCTGTACAGTTTCCCCCTTTACTTCCCAGTCCCTTTTCCCCTCTTGCAGATGGTTCCCTCATGTCTCCCCACCCCCCACCTGGCCTTGCACCTCCCATGGGAGAAGCCCCTCCCCCCCACCTGGGGGGGGGCTGGAGCTGATGTCAGTGTGTTGTGGAGGTCTTTCCTCCCTCCCTGCTGTCACTTCCCGTGTAAGGCCCTTGTCGAGGGCCGGCAGTGCCTCCAGCCCCATTCCCCCACCACCCTGGTTGCTAGAGAAGGACACCATGGTGTGGAGGAGCATGAGAACAAGGACACAGAGCTGGATCCTGCTGGGGCTGAGGCGGGAGCCCCCAGAGACCGGCAGCAGGGAGGGTCTGTGGCTGCTGCGGCCTAGGGGGTCGTGACGGGGGTGGTAGTGGTGGTACTGTTGGTGGTAGTGGTGGAAAAAGGAGTGGTGGAATTGCTGGTGGTGGGTTTCGGAAGCCTCAGACTCCTTGAACTTCTTCTCTGACTCACAGGAGACCCACTGCAAGTCACAGCACTTGGTTTCCAGCCGCTTTGGTGAAGCATCCAGCAACCCTGCCAAAGGATAAGGAAGGTGTGGTGGGGTACTCAGGGGACTGTTGGCTATGCCTTACCTGAAGAGACTGTCAAAGCTGGAGCTGCTCAGATAGCCTGGCCCAAGGCTCCCTTCCCCCTGCCCCTTGGCACCTTGTCTTTATGGACCTTTCTCTCCCTGAAACTCTAGCTGGTTTCTCCATGATGACTACCTGGCTGGAAATGTTCTGGGTAGAGATGGTCACTTTGGCCTTTTCCCCTATTCCTCCTGGCCCTGTCCGAATCTGGGGACCTCCCTACCCACTCCTCCAGTCTCTTAATCATCTTCTAACCTGACTCGCCTGTTGTCCTCCCTGCTCCCTTCCCTGGACCTGGTGCCTGCTCCAAGACCCCGGCCTCCTCCCTCTTCCCCAGTGCTCTGCCTTTACCTGCACAGATAAAGCCAGGGAGCCCTCCTACCCCATTTCCTCATTGCCAGGGAGTATAAAGGGGCACCGGGTCTGCACCTCCAGGCAGTATTGCTTGCAGGGCACCCAGCGCTGGCATTCCTGCTGGGTCACGCTGAAGTATTCTGAGCACAGCCAGGCCTTGTAGACAGCCTGTGGGGAGAGGAAAGGGCATCAGCCCACCTGCCAGCCCCTTCCCACCTCAGAGGAAGAGGAGGGGACACATCTGCAGCCTTTGGGGGGTGGGGAGACCTTACCAACCCGACCCCAGGATCCAAGTGGTGGACATGAGGAAGGGTATGGGTCAAGGCCACTACATCTTATCCATCTCCCAGCTCATAGCCAGGACTCCTGGGTCCCCCAGTCTGCAGTCACCCAAGACTTAGAATTTGTTTGTTGGCAAAATCACAAAATTACTCGTATGTCAGAGCTGCAAAGGGCCTTGCCAATCACTCCATCCAACCCTATCATTTTACAATTGGCCCAAAGAGGTGTCCTGACTTGTCTAAGGTTACCTATAATGAGGCACATTTGATTCATTAAATACAATGAACATTTCTTTCCAAAGGTAGGAAAGAGACAGAGAGAATAATCCTCCCCCTACCTCATGGTGGGGGGTGGTTCTGTGGATGAAATAATGTAATGCAAATGAAAGCATTTCGTAAACTCTGAAGGACAATACAAATGTGAGGGATTCTTTTTAAATAAAAACAGGAATCTGCCTTACCAGGCAGCACATGTGCCTTCAAGCTCAACTTAATCCATGTTCTGCCCTGTTGCCTTAGGCCCTGGGGTGGGAAGACACCACAGACCCTGCTACAGTTCATTTGGAACCTCTCCTTTGCAGTTTCCTGGGTATACGTCCTATCCCTCATCCAGCCCATGCCTACCAGGCACTGGGTCCTGGCTAAAAAAGGTCCTCTGTTTCATCCTGTTTGGTTACCATCAGGCCCAGGGTTTTGCAACAGTGGCACTACTGACATTTGAGGCAGGACAATTCTTTGGTCATGGGGGCTGTCCTGTAGGGTGACATCCCTGGTGTCTACCCACTAGAGGCCGGTAGCACTCCCTCCCTCCATGTGACAACCAAAGCTTGTCTCCAGACATTGCCAAATGCCAAATGTCCCCTGGGAGACAAACCTGCCCCCTCATTGAGAACCACTGCTGTTTAATGTGTGGCTCTGGACCAGCGGCATCAGCATTGTCTAGGAGCTTGTTAGAAACACAGAAACTTGGGTTTGGCTTCAGACTGGCAGAGTCAGCATCTGCATTTTAACAGGATGCCAAGGTGAGTTTCATGAATGGGGTTAGAGCTCAACCCACGTTCAGACCCTGGCCCTCTCTAGAAACCCTGGGACACTCATGAAATACACAGATGCCCACCTTCACTTCAGCTTCTAGAGTTCTGAGGTGGGCCTGGGAATCTTCATTTTGAACAAGGAGCTCCACGTCATTCTGCTGCAGGAGGCCCTTCAACCAAACTCTGAGCAACATGGTCTCAGAAGCACTCCGTCACAGTTTTTACACTCACTTTAAACATTTACAGTAAAATAAAAATAATTCCACTGTGAACATGGACTCTGACAATGCAAGCCCACACTGGCCTTTCCCAAAGTGGGGGCGGTAGGAGTGGGGTTGCAGCTGTCAAATCAACCCCTGAGGAACAAAGTGTAGCTTGGGACTTTGGCATCTCACAGGGATCTCAAATTTAACATGCTCAAAATGTCAAAATGAGTTCTTGATTTTTTTTTACCCCATCCCTGATTCTTGACCACTTCAGTAAGTCCCACCACCATCCACCCAGGCATTTAAGTTAGAATCCTAGGTGTCAACATTCGTTCCTCTCTTTCTCTGCATCCCACCCCCTCCAGCTCATCATCAAGGTCTGTCAATTCTAGCTACAAAATGCATCTTGCATCCTTTTATACTTCCCTCCATCTCCATTTCCACACCTTTGTGTGGGCCACCTTCATCTATCACCTGGGCAACAAACGGTCTCCTCTCTGGCCTCCCCATCTCCACTCACACTCTTTCCTATCCACTGTCCACACAGAAGTAAGAGCACTCTCAAAATGCTTTTAGATCATGTTGCTTCAAACCCTTCAAAGCATTTAGAATAAAACTCAAACTTCTGACCACAGCCTTCAAGCCCCTGCAAATCTTGGCTCCTGTCTCTCTCTCAAACCTCATTTTCTACCTCACCCCTCAAGCTCATCATGCTTTCACACACAGAGGTTTTCTTTCTTTTTCTTGAACATGCCCTACTTCTTCCGACCTCGGGCCCTTGGCAGATGCTGTTCCCTTGACCTGGAATGGCTCTTCCCTCCCACTTTTGGCACGGCAAGGTCCTTCTCATCCTTCAGGTCTCAGTTTAAACGTCATCTCCTCAGTGAGGGGCTCTCTGACTGCCCTAGTGTTCAGAGCACCCCCTTCCCCGTTATTCTCCCCTTCTTTCCCTTAATTGTTCCTTAATCACAAGTATTACCTTGCATTCTTGTTTTCTTCACTGTCAACCCCACTAAAATGTATGATGCATGAAAGCAAATGCGAGTATGTCTCACTGACCACTGCATGCTTTGCACAGTATACCTAAAAAATATCTGTTGATTGAATGAACAGGGCCAGTAAAAGAGGAAATGTCCCTACTCTCAGGGAACTTTCAGTTTCGTGGAAAGATGCACCTAACTTGAATCTATGGCACAATATGATCTATACTATAATAGAGGTCAAACAAAGGACCATCAAAGGCGAGCAAGTAGAGAAGCTGGGAAAGGCTTTGCTGAGGGGATGATAGGTGAACTTGGACTCAAAGTAGGATTTTAGGCGGGACAGGTAGAAATGAGGCAGAAGAGCATTCCAGGCTGAGGCAAGAGCTTAAGCAAATGCATAAGTGTGTTTAGAGAACAGTTTCATATGAATGGAGTACAAAGGGTACCAAACTCCTGTTGATGGATGTTTATTTCCAAGTTTTCACTATTATAAACAATTCTTCAGTGAATATCTCTGTACACATGTCTTGCATGCCTGTGTTAGACTTTATTCATATAAATGCCTTGAACCGAAATTCTTGGTATAAAAAGTATGTGCAAAGCAATGAGAAGGGAGTGAAAGGGGGGAATAAAAAAGAACAAGTAAAAGTGAGAGGCAGGGTAAAAGAGTGCTGGAGGGGTAGGAATGGGCAGTAAGAGAAGGGTTGGTAAGAGAGGGGGTAAGGGGTAGAAGTGAACATTGAGAGGATAAGCAACAGTGGCTGCAATGTGAGGGAGTAAAAGAAAAGATGGGTAAAAGAGAGAGGGGCAAGAGCAGAAGGCTGGGGTAAGAATTGGGGGTCATTGGGATAAGAAAAGAGGGTTGGGGAGAAAGAGCAGGCAATTTAGAGGGATGAAGGGTGTAAGGGAGATAAATGAGTAAGAAGAGAGCAGAGTGGGGGTAAAAGAAGACAAAGGGCAAAAATGAGGAGGGGATAAGAAAGGGTGGGGTCATAAAAGGAGGAAAGATGGAAGGTAAGAAGGGGCTATTGGGAAGAGGGAAGAAAGGAGATTAAGAAAGAGGTAGGGATAAGAGTGAGCATGAGATAAAGTAAGAGGGAATAAGGGCACGTGAGAAAGATGGGAAGTGTAAGAAAGTGGGGCCAAAAAGAGGGCTAGGAGAGCAGAAGGGGAGTAAGAGAAAGAAATAAAAGTAAGGGAGGAGAGAAAGAAAATGAAATCACAAATGTGAAGGGCCCCATCCCTGCCCATCTTTTGGGCCCCAGAGTGCCAAGATGAGGCTCTGGCCACAGCCATTGACCTAATTTCTGCAGCTTGCACAGAGAGCCCACCTCAACCCTCACCGCAAGCTGTGTGCTACTGTGCCCCCACCCCTTATACCAGCAGGGCTCAGAGGCCCCTGTGGGATTCTCCCTGGGCCCTTTCAGTTCAATATTCCTTCTCTTAGGTAAGGAGGCCCCGGTGGAGTTCATGCCCTCCCCCCCCCCCCCCCAGCTAACTGCAATTAGCCTAATAATGGGCTATGGTGGCTGGGGCACTCCTGTTCATCTGCTAATGGAGGTGGAGGAGGAGATGGGGGGCGGGGATAGGCAAGGGGGATGGGGGAGGTGAGAGGGATGGCCTGACAGTGGGAGTGAAGCCTTTCTCCTTAATTAGACGACCCCCCCCTCAGTCCCCACACCCCCCAGCCAGAATCACCATGGCAACAAGTGGGTGAGCAGATTGCCTGGGGAGGACACCAGGCCTGTGGGTGGCGAGACAGGAACAGGCAAGGAGCTAATGAGGAGAATGGAGGAAGAAGAGCTACGTGGAGCTGGAAGGTAATCTGAATCCTTGGCCCCACAGATGGCCAGCTGAAGCCACTGAAAGCCCACCTGCTTCAGAGGTGGCCTGGGGTCCTTTTCAGGTGAAAGGCCTGGCATTCAGTGCTGCCACCTGGGGGACAAGCCTACCTTAGGGATCTGTGACTCTGGCCCCTAGACGGGCCTAAGTAGCTTGCCCTCCCTTATTCGTATTAGGACTGAGCCACAGAGGGCTGGTTGTTTGGGCAGTGACATGGGGAGCCTGGGCACTTATCTACAAGGATGAGGGAAGAGCCCGGCAAGCTGGGCTTAGGAGAGCTGTGAGGCTTGTTGGAGGTGGGGCACGAAGGCAAAAGGAAGAAGTGTCTCAGGACCAGACAAGAGTCAGAGATGGGAGACTCTCAACAGTCTTTGACTGTTCAGTTTCTCAACCCTGGTTGCATATTTGAATCTCTCAGAGAGCTTTTAAAAATTACTGCTTCCTGGCCCACATCAAACCCCAGACCAATCAAAACCCCTGCGAGTGGGGCCCACATGTTGTTTCAAAAGCCACCTCAGGTCATTTTTATATGCAGCCAGGGTTGAGAGCCATTGGTTACAGATGGGGACACGGAAGTCCAGAAACCTGGGAAGGACTTGTCTACACTCACATAAAATAGTGGCAGAGGGAGGAACTGGAAACCTGGTTTCCTGACTCCAACTCTGGGGCTCTTCCTACTGAATAATCTTCCCAACTATTGAGATTTCTAAACTCAGGGGGCAGGACACAAGGTTGGCGGGAGAGCTGAGGAAAATCAGGCTTGCTCTGTGGTCTCAGGCTCTTCAAACTCCAGCCCTGGCAGAAAGGGCTTCTTGATTCATGCCCTGGCCTCTGAGCTTAACCATCTTGGACCGTTAAGGTACCAGTGGGGGATGGGTGGGGTGAGAAGCCTCTTGACCTGGCAGTGTCCTCCTTTGCCTACAGATCCCCTTTTCCCACCTCTGTCCAACCACCGCTGGGCCCAATCAAGTTCTGGCTGCTACAGCCCAGTTGCTATGGGAACTGGGAAGGGAAGGAAGCAGGGAATAACTAGAGGGAACACCAATTAACCCAAAAAGGAAGCTAGGAAGTCTGTCCCACCCTTCCTCCCAGCTGGGCTGCTGAGCCACTCCTGAAATGGGAGGGGCAAGATAAGGGGGACTCCCCCCATCCTGGGCTCTGCATCTGCTAGCTTAGGGAGGGTGGGAGGACCTGGAGAGCCTCACCCTCAGACTCCCCGGCTTGCAGCCCTGGCTAGGGCATTCTCATCCTTACTCTCCTCTGGAAAGAAGTGCCTGACTTCTCGTGTCCCCCAGGGTGCTGTATGCACAAGCGCATACACACAAACACACACACCACAAACACCAAAGCCAGGACTCAGGGTCAGAGGGTTTAGAAATGGGAGGCCATCCTGGGACTGGAAAACCCTCTAGAGAGTAGAGCTTCAGTTCTTGCCAGCCAGGCAGTTGGCAGTTCCCTTCTTGGATTCTAACTTGCTTCCTTCCCCTATTTCCCTATCCAAATCCTCCCCACAGATCTTCTCTTCACGGCTGCTTGTCTTCTTAATGCACCCCTGGGACCCTTGGCCAGGAGCCACAGCTGCAGAGTATAGGGAAGCAAAGCACCAATCTGGGCTTGAGCTTGGAAACCCACTCTCCACAAATGCTGCGGCACATTTGTAACTGCCCTCCAACCCAGATTATATGGATGGGGAAACTGAGGCTCAGAAGGGGATTGGCTTAGACAAGTCAGAGGTGCACAAGTAATCAACTACAAAGCCAGGAATAGAAGGGAGATCCCCTGACACCCCCAATCCAGGCCGCTTTGCACTGCATCCACCACCATCCTTGGGCAGGGTCTGAGAAAAAGCCAAGTGCTCCTATTCCTGATTCTGGACTTTCAAAGAGTGGGATCAGAACAGGGTAAGGTCAAAGTCAGTCTCTGCACCCCAGGGGAAGGAGATCATGGACATGACCCTGGGGGCAGCAGTAGTTCATTGGGTGTGCAGAGCCAGACTGGGATTAGAGGCATTACAGGGCAAATCCACGTGGATGATAGGGCTTTACTTCAGTGGCTGTAAAAATAAACAACAGCTGCCCTGCTTCTGAGACTGAGCAGTTGTGAATCAAAATGGCTTGGCCTGGCTTGGAGGGATGAGTAAGAACCTAGGGCCAGCAGGGCTCCAGAGGGTTCTCTCACCTCCCAGCCTCTTAGGCCATTTGCTTAAAGGGCAGTGGCTGGGTGGGCCTGACCAAGCTAGTGTTGGTCTGGTCAGGGGAGAAAGCAGTGTCTGTAATGCAGGGGCCACTTGGAAGGGACCTAGATGGTCCATGTCAGTCGGGTGAGCAGAGGAGGCAGGTCCTGATTCCTCCAGAAAGGGAGGGACACTGGGGGTCATCTCTCTATTTCCCTATCAGTTGTTGGAATTCCCACTCCCAAATCACTGCCAAGCATTATCCAGCTTCTGATTGCACATCTCTTGTCACAGGCAGCTCACTGTTCTATAGCAGCCCAGATCTCTTGACAACTCAAACAGTTAAAGAAGTTCTTCTTTCTTTTGTACTGAGATAACATCTCCCTGTGGTTTCATTACTGGCTCTACCCAGCTCTTCTGGGGCCACACAGAATACCCTGCTTCCTGTTCCTGGTGCTGCCTTGCAGGTATTTGTAGATGTCCCTGAATCTGATCTTTCATTCATTTGTTCATGTAATGAACACTTATGGAGCATCTTCTGAGTGCCTGGTGCCGTACTGGGGGCTACAGATAACAGAGACAAGATTCTTGTTTTCAAAGAGCTGGGGAGACAACCATGTTGACCAATAATCATAAGTCCCTGATAAATTGTATGTACTTAGTACAGAGGTGGCATAAAGGAAGTAGTGATCTGTGCTTTGAGGGCTGAGGGAAAGGAAACCATCTCTGAATAGGAGAGGCTTGAGTTGGGACTTGAAAAAAATGAGTAGAAGTTCACTAGGTGGAAAAGGGAAGAAACGAATGCATGTTAAGCAAAGGAATCAGCACACATGAAGTCCTGGAGGTGTGAAATAGAGCTGAGCTCTGGCACTGGAGTAGTTCAGCACAGTTATAGAGGGTGCAAAGGTGAGCATGATGGAAGATGAAGCTGCAGAGGGAGGCCATGGCCATATTATGACATGCTTTGGATGCTGAGGAGGGACTCAGCTTCATCCTATAGCTCACGGGAGGCCTTTAAATGGTTATTTAAAGATTTGACTTATCACTTATTCAACTAACTCTTCAGACTTACGTCTGAAAGTGTGGATGATGGAGTGTTAAGCATCAAGACTGGAAGCTGGAAGACCCATGAGAAGACTATTCCAACAATCTGAGTGAAAGATGATGATAATGTCAACTAAGGCAGTAGAGTTAAATGGGGATGGGGGCTGGATGTGAAAACAGATTTTAAGAAGGTAGATTTGATAGGATTCCTTATGGATGTGGGAAATGAGGGAGAGAGAGGTCCAGGTTGGCTTCCAGATTTCTGGCTTGGGTAGCTGGATGAAGAGCAGTTTCATTCGTTAAGTCAGATTAAACAGGAAGAAGAGTAGATTGGGGGATGAACAAGATGAATTCAGTTTTTGGTTGTGCTGACTTTAAAGTATATGTGGTCACTTAAGTGGAAATGTTCCAGAAGGTAGTTACACATGATGGTTTATGCTCAGGAGAAGGGTCTAGGCCAGAGATAAAAGATTGGGAGTCATCAGAATTTAAGGGCATTTGTTAGTTACCAGCAACACAGTAGGACTATACTTCCCCCCACCCTCTGAAGTTACGCATGGTCATGTGACTTACCTTGCCTAATGAAATGAGTTGAGGTGACACGAATCACTTCTGGGGAGAAGCTCTAAGAGCTGGTGAATGATTTGCCATGTTCTCTTCTCTCTGCTACTGACCATGAAAGCAGTGTCGAGTTGGACTCTCAAATACCTTGTGTCCCCTGGGGACTATAATGAGTAGCGGCCCCTTGAGGACCTATATGGGGCATGTATTGTGAGCCAAGAATAACTTTTTGTTGTGCTAAAACTCTGAAATTTGGTGGCTGTTTGTTACCACAGCATAACCTAGCCCACCCTGACTGATACAGCTGTAGTGGAAGCCAAGGAAGTGGATGAGCTTGCCTAGGGGGCATAGGTAGAGCAAGAAAACAGTGGATCCCTGGAAAACACTAACATTTAAGAGGTGGGTGGAGGAAGGGAATCTGATGAAGATGGAGCAGGTATAGTTTAAGAAAGTGGAGGAGAAAGAGAAGAGAGTGGTATCCTGGAATTTAAGGGAGGAGAGAGTTTCAAAGAATAGAGTGTGGTCAACAGATAAGGAGTTAGGACCTATGCTGGTTTTGGCAATTGGGAGGCAGCCTCATCATGCTGATAGCAGTTTCTGAGGAGCAGCAGGGACAGAAATCAGACTTTAGTAAATTGAAACAGGAATGTGGGGAAGAAAAATGGAGATAGCTATGTGTAGACTACTCTGTCAAGAAGCCAACTGTCCCCAATTCTTTCAACTATTTCTCAATGGATGTGGTTCCAGTCCTCTCTTCCACCTTGGTTATTCACATTCTGATGAATTCTGCTTTTCTCTGTGTCCGGTGGAACTGAACACAATTTCCACATAGAGTTTATCAACACAGAGTCAAATAGAGAGGCATCAGCCTTTCTGTCCTAGAAACTCTGTTTCTGTTAATGTAGCCTCAGATCACGTCTGCTCTCTGGGAAACATTTATACTTGTCTGGTAACTCACTGGAGGTGGAGAGGGAGAGGCCTGCCCTGAGTCCAGGATCAAAGACAGAGCTTAGATCAAAGTCTCAACACCAAGCCCAAACCCTTTGGTGAGATATCTGTATAATTTAAACATCCATGTGACTGGAGACCCCCTGAGGACAGGGTTGTATATTGCTTAACTGTGCTTTGCCCTCAGGGTCTTACATGGAGCTGGGTATAAAAGAGGTACTTGCCAAATACTTGGAAACCCAGCCTCTAGCAACTAGCCCAGACTGGAACAAGGTGAGGATCTCTAACAGAAAGTGGAAGTGATGGGTTACCTAATGCCCTTGCATGGAATTTTACAGCTCTCAGAGAGAAATTGGGAATGCATTAGTGAAAAGTACATAGAAAACCAAGCAAACAGGAAAAAAGAGGCAATCATTAACTCCAGGGAGAGCAAGTTGTTCAAGCAAGGAAATGTAAATCACAGTATTCTACATGACTCTGCTGTGAGCAATAATTAACATCCTAATAATGCATATCTAGAATATTGTTAAAAGCAGAAATTTTGATATGTCAATATTGGATGTATGAGGTGAAGGGAAGTGTGTATGCATGTATGGTACAGCTGGTAGTAAGAGAGATAAAACCTCCTCTAATAAAATAAAAAGTCTAGATATTTAAAGCCAAAAAATCAGTTTTCCTCTATTTAGAAATATGGAGGAAGAAATAGTGAGAAGAAATAGCTAAGAGAGTTGGACATGTTTAACTCCAAAGAGTGAGGCTCAGGGATGGGGCATAGGGCTGCTGTTTTAATTATAAGCAATGATTTTAACTAGCTAGCTTGTGATGGACAGATAGATGTATGTATAGATAGATATACATTAGATTAGATGGAAATGCAACTGTATATTAGCTTATTAGCTGGACATGCATATATATATACATACATATACGTATATATATCCTTATAGCTTATACATGTCTTTTAAAATTACACATATTGCTTTGTTAAAATGAAAATTAAATAAAAATATAAACTGATCTGCAGCCAGGAACTTCAAAGACAGGAAAACAAAACCCCTAAGACTTGACCTGACCAACCTCACCAGGCAGCCTCACACTGCCAAGCCCCAAAGCCCCAGGCCTTGCACTGCCCCACCCCCACAGCTCATCTGTTCCATCACCACTGAATGGGCCATGGGCTAGCGCTAGGCAAACCTGGGCCAAAAGAGCTAATGTGGGGTCCCAGAGATAGAGGGAAGAAATAAGAAGAGGGGAGGGGAGCTTTGGGGGCTTCTGTGTCTTAGCTGTGCAGGCCATTTAAAGGATGGTACCAGTGTGGCAGTGAAAACCACAGTTTCCTTTGAGCTGCACACTCACATGTGCCACATAAAATCCACTCCCCAACCCCTCCCAGGCACACTTGTTTGCCACACACAGCTCATCCTGGGCCCAGGCCTAGGAAGCAAACCCGAACCTTCTAGGGGGATCACTGTTAAACCAGCTCCTTGCCCCTGCCTTACTTCTTCCCCAAATGCTGTGCCTTCCTAGAGAGATGAGAGGCTGGGGAAAACAGGGACCTGGTAAAAGGTGACTTACTATACGCCAGGTTCTGTTCTAAGTACCCAACATTCATTAAACTCATTGAATCCTTACAGTCACCCCCAGAAGTAGGGACAGCTAGTTACAGATGAAATAACTTGAAATAACTTTTCCCAATGCCACAAAGCCAATAGTAATAATAATGGTGGCTAGCATTTCTTAAGCATGTTCCATCTTGCAGGTGCTGTGCTCTTAAGAGATTAGCATGCTGTATGTCATTTAAGCCTCATAATGACCCTAATGTCTTAGGTGGGGAAAGTGAGGTTCCAAAAGAGATTAAAGAATGTATTCAACACCTCAGCAACTCCATGGAGAAGACAGATTTTGAACTGGAATTTGAAGCCAGGTTTACCTGACATCTTTGGTGCCCAAGCTCCTATACACCACACTGCCCCCGGGATGGTCCCTCCAATTAACCACCACCATCTAAGTAATTAGCTTGTTACTCAGCTCTTTTTGATGGAATTTGAGGTCAAGTTGGGAAGAGGTTTCTAGGTCTGGAGAGGGGGAGGAGTGTTTTACTGCAATCAATCTATTCAATCTACTCCTCATATTAGTAAGGTTTTCTTTGTATGTGGGTGTGGGAAACGGGGAGAACATTTGGGTGCTAAGGGCTACAAATAATCATTTCTATTCCCCCATCAAAACACTCCCTTTCTGCTTTCCTCTAAACACACATACCTATAACCTGGAAGAAGGAGATGTTGAAAAGAGGCAGCCACTGATTTGCTTCTTTCAAACCCACCAGCTTCCTACCTGGAGCCGAATCTCACTATTCCTGCTCTAATTTTTGGTAATTGAGGATGGGAGAGCAGCTGTCTCTACTAGAAAGGTTTTCTTGCCTTAGGCCATGAGTTATCCTGTCCCAGGTCCTAACATCTCGGGGCTTCTGGAAACAGCCTTGCCCTGGAAAACTCCAGTTCCTTCAGCAAGGTCTCAGGGGCAGCTACACACTCCCCCTAACTGATCCTCCCCAGCTTATTCCATAAATGCTCTTCTTCATTACAAAAGCTTTCTATGCTCCAGTCAGATGGGGAGTTAGAAAGAGTCCAGTATGGATTGTGCCTCGGCCTGTAGGCAAAGTACTTCGCCTCTTTGGGCTTCAATTTGGATCTAGGATGATGGACCCTAGGGAGGTAGCATGTATGGTTGGGAGAGAAGGTCAAACATCTTTAAACTACAACAGTCTTGGGTCAAATCCCAGGATTGGTCTTAGCAGTTATGAAACCCAAGGCAAGTTACTTAACTTCCCTGATCCAAACTTTCCTCACATTTCTGTAAGCATCTAGCATGAAGTTTTACCTGTAGCACAATTACACCAGCATAGACTGGGTAGTATCATTGCCTGCTGCTCAGAGAGGTTAAGTGACTAGCTCAAAGATGTTCAGATCCAACTCTTACCAGGTGGATGAACTTGAGCCAGTCATTTAACCTCTCCGGGCCTCTCTTCTCTTCTGTAAAATGGGGATAAATATATATGCATCTCACAAGGCAGATGTAAGAATTAAGTAAGATAAAGTATGTAAAGTGCCTGGAATAGTCGTTATCTTTTCCATTTTCTCCTTTCAGCTCTAAGATTCAAATAACAAAAGGAAAAAAATGTACCAAAATGTGATAATAAAAAGGCTAATACCATTAATACATATAAATAAGTACATATAAATCAATTTAAAAAAACCAGAAATGTGAACAGACAATTCACAGAACAGAAAGAAAAACAAATATTTGACCTAAGAAATGCAAATTTAAAACAAATGCTATTCCTACAGTCAGGACTTCGCAAAGCAGGAACTCAAGTCCCTGGCTCCTCCCTCCAGATCTATATGCTAGACCGTCCCATGTGTAGGTCACAGCTGGAAAAGGTCTTGGGCGGCACATTTTAGGCAACACTATCGGTTTACAATAAAGAGAATGGAGTCCCCAAGAGGCGAAGGGACTTGCCCAAGGCCACACGGCGAGTGTGTGGCAAGGCTGAGACGGGGGGGGGGGGGGGGGGGGGGGGGGGGACAAACAAACAATGCTATACCATTTTTCCGCTACCAAATTAGTAAATCTTTAAAGATATCATGATATCTAATATTGAAAAGGTGTGGTAAAATAGGCAGTCTTACACTTTGGGGGAGGGTATAAGCTAGAGAAATCCTTCTGGAAAGAAATTTTGTAATGTACATCAAGAGCCTTAAAGAGATTAATTCTCTTGGATTCTGTAAATCTAGTACTAAAAATTCACCTCACAGAATAAGAATAATGTTTATGATCCTATTTGAATGCAAAACAAAGGAAAGAAAAGGTAATTTTGTGTGTAAATGTTTGTGTAAATCTAAAGAGAGGGGTGGAAGGATAAACACCAAATTGCTAACATCAGTGACCTCAGGTCAGTGGGACTGAGAAGGGAGAAAAAGAGGAGATTATTAATGTTTTCTTTACAAACCTCCATATTGTTACATTTGGGATAATGGGCATATATTATTTTGTGACTTAAAAAGCCTTAGTAAAGTAGACAATAAGAAAAAATGATTGAGGTAGCATTTATTAGAAAAAAATAACCATAGAGCTAACAAAGATTATAAACAAAGATATTCATCACAGCATTATT